>NC_142811.1:16422811-16682811 GCF_049724085.1 Artemia sp. Qi Xiang Cuo
GTTAGAAGACTTCCATGCCCAGGTCGGTATAAATAGTGATAATTTTCATCATGGGTCATGTTTAGGGATAAAAAAGCAAAAGTAATACGCTGTCAGAACTTTATCTATGTTTTGTCAGGTGTTTGACACGTCAAATAGCTCCGTCAGTTAGGTTGATATTTGCTTAATAGGAAACCGGCAAATCATGTTGACTCGTAGCTTTAATCAATCATGATTCTGTTGTTGTGGATCGAAACTATTCGTCGCGTTTGTTTTTTGATTTTGTTTGTTTACAGAGGGTTTTCAAAAGACCTGAAATCCACTCCGTCCCCTATTTTCACATGCATGGTCCATGGAAAATACTCAAGGGAGAGTTGAGGACTTTTATTATGCTAGTAATTGGTTATGTGATTACTAAAAATTATTTTATAAAAATACTTCAAGTGAATAAAAATGCAAAATTTTTCTTATTAATTATGCCTTTCTGAGATTATATATAATAATTTTTTTGTGAAAAAAAAAAGATTTATAAAACAAAGGGGAATATATTTAAACTTTGGTTAAAATTTTTAAGTTTTTCCATGTTAAATACGGATAAATTGTCAAATGTCAATTTCCTCGATGACTAATTTCAATATTGTAAGCTTAGCGTGTTTGCTGGAATTTCTTATCTGTGTTAAATTACCTAGTTGTATAATCGGCAGGCCAGAGTATGTCAGTTCGTGTGTTATGTTCACGGGTCTATTAAATTGTTTTACTGAATATAATCGACCAACAGTGTGTGCATTTCAGGAATCTCCCCCAGTTAAGGGAGATTCTTGAGGTCTTTTAGGGGCAAACTTTTTTATTCAGGAATTTAGGAATTTTTACAAATCTTCTGGATTGTTAAGGAGTTTGTAAGGTTTCCTTCGTGGACAATCCTCTTCCAATCGAAGTAGAAAATGGAACAGAAGTAACTTTCCTTCTCATTTTTCAAGAAAGCTGGTAAACTTGACTCTTCATAAAGAGAGTTAAGGATCTTTTTTACATTAGATTCGGAGCCGTATCATGTTCTCTGTTGATAGAACCTTTTAGGAGACGATGACTCAAAAATTAAATTAACATATAATTCAGATGTAGAGAGATTCGAAATTATTTCAACACTTCTAATAATTTGAATAAAATAAGGTAAAGTTGAAGATTAGGGACACATGTTGTCACAGCTACAGAGGTATTTCTAAAATATCCAGTAGTTGCAGTATGGAAATAATTACATACATTCTGCGACTGGACGGCCTTCTTCACCTTTAAAGCTTGTTAAACTGAATACTGTATATTAATAACTCAATTGTTTTTATCTGTAGTCACTTTTCATGTCTTTTTTTGTGCATTTACGTAAAACATCCTTATCTATCCATAAAAAAGAAATTTTCGATAGTTTCTACTTAAAACGTCACTGGCTTCTCTTGTTTACACGGTTTCTTTGCCTCTTTTTCTTATTCTGGATTATTAAACTGCACTCAGGGATGTAGCTACTTTTTTTTTGGGGGGGGGGGGGGTTGAGAGGTGAGAGGACTGCGGATAATTACTTTCTTGTAAGTAAGAAATTTTTCCATTTACGTGATAATGAATTAAATGTGATTTACAGCAAGCTGGTATTCACCCGGCCTATAGTAATAAATGACTGTAAAGTTGCTATATGAAACTATATTACATTGCTTAAATTAAATGAACTTTGCTTAAACAAAATGAACTTCAGAAAAGACAAAATGGAAAAGCTTTTATATGTAAATATATATATATATATATATATATATATATATATATATATATATATATATATATATATATATATATATATATATATATATATATATATATATATATATATATATATATATATATATATATATATATATATATATATATATATATATATATATATATATATATATATATATATAAAAGCTTTTCCATTTTGTCTTTTCTGAAGTTCATTTTGTTTAAGCAAAGTAATGTAATGTAGTTTCATATAGCAACTATTATATATAACTAGCAACTATATATATATATATATATATATATATATATATATATATATATATATATATATATATATATATATATATATATATATATATATATATATATATATATATATGTTTGTGTTTCTGTGAAGTAGATACACATTTTGTTCCTCAAATTTGTTTCAGCCAAATTATTCAGGTTTTATTCTCCGTTAGTTTTGAGTACTGTTTATTAAGCTTCAATATGTCTTGATGTCTTCTCATAGAGTACTTGTGATAAAATAAAAAAAAAATCCTGAATTTTTTAATTAAATCCAGTTTTTTTATGTATATATCTGTCTACTTTAAATTTGTCGCAAAGAAAAATGTTGAAAAGTAAAGATATTTTTATTTATGCTACAAATGATCTCAAAATCTAGTAAAATAAAATATTCTTTATTCATTAAAAAGTAGGCCTAGAGTTAAAAATTATATTACTGAGTTATTGATGTACTAGAGAATCAAGGCCCATGATATAAATATATTAACCTTTAAACCTAAAAAAACCTTTGGGTTTTCTTATTATAGAGAAAATAACATAAGTTTTCTCACTTTAAAGGTTATCGATTTCATGTCATATCGTTAATACATCTTTTGTTCCTATAATTTGTTTCGGCAACTATGTATGTTGTGTAAAATTATGTACATGGTAAAATTGTGGTAAAATAGCATTTTCCTGCTACAGGTGGCAAAGCTGTGACACAAACTGGTAGATACATTAACCCAGGCCTTTCCGCTTTGTGATAAATAAGACAAGATTTCTGTACCGTATTTCAACCAGTAGGCAATGAGAAAAATGTGGTTCAATACCGCTCTCTAGATCTATACTGGAAGATAGGTTGAGGTGGCAAGTTGTGTAGATGAAGAATGAGAGAGTGCCGAAGATGGGTATTTTTGGCGAACATCTAGGTCTAAACAGAAATCATGTCGTCTCCGCTTGGGGTTGGAGGACGTCAAAAAGAAAGATTTTAAGGAATTGGTCCCGTCATGGGCGGAAGTATAAAGGGAGGCTTTGAATAGATTGGGCTGGAAGAGGAGGAGCGTGAATAGCTGGCTTGGCCTCTAACTGCGTGGTGCTGTGGTGAGTTGTTATTAATAGTAGTAGTAATATATTTTTGTACCATGAATTTATGTAAAATTCGGTTTATATGAAAGTTTGCAATCTTTTCGTAAATATAACATAATTAATAATTTACGTAAAGACGTAAAGAAAAGTTCGACACACATTTCTACTTTGAGTGCTCTAAGTAATTTTAGCCACCTTGTGCCCATTTCAAATACAAGCCCATTCTAAATTTTTTGATATTCTTCTTTTCGATGATCTTTATCAAAATATAAAAGATAATGCTAGCTTAAATCAGCTTGGCTAAAGACAAGAATATAGTACTGCTCATTATCTCGTATTGATGTTAATTACTGTCTTTAAGCATCCAGAAACTATGGGATCTTATTGCCACCACTGTTTCAAAAGGGCTTGACAATTTGGATCACTCAATTGCCCTTGATGAAGCTAGAACCTTTTTCCTTAGCCATTCCTATTAAAGTGATCTAAATCAGATTCATCTGGTTTATTTGAAAAAAAGATGGCATAAACTAGCCAGAGATTTCAGACTAAAACACATACAATCCCACTCTCATCTTCATCTTCGACAATCTTACAATACACATGTACAACTCCGTACCATAAGATACTAATTAAAAAAAAAAGCAAGTAATCTGTGACTTTAAGATACTATTTCTAAGGCAAATGAAATATGTCATAGATCAGTTGTTGAGTATTTTAGTCGTGTAATTCTTTTTTTTCATAATAGTTTCATTTTATATAGATAACATTTAAATCAATAAAATACCTCTATCAAAAATAAAAGGCTGTATTAATAACAACATAGTTGAAATTTTTAATAATATAATTTATTATGTTCGTGATTTTTAGAGCTGTGACGCTGGATATTAGTGTTGAATGTACATCTACAATCCTAATTCTAAAGCTGTTCTGTTAAGGAATGCATCATTTTAACCTCAACATATATTTTAATTAAGAATGAAAAGATGGAATTGAAACTTCAATAATATACTAAAATTTGTCATTTGTCCTGATTTGGAATCTCTTATCTAAAAGTCTTCTTTTTGGTGTTAATCTCTCTGAGTCAGATTGTTACATAGGCAGAGTAAGCTGCGAGAAATGCAATGACAAAATGAATTCTGTCTTTTTCATCAATCTACCGATCGTTCCTAATTCGATTTTATCAACGCTTTTATTTCTATTTGTTTTTTTTCTTTTTTTATAAATTCAGTAAAAAACACCAATTAAGTGTTTGAGTGACCCAGGCCACTCAGCGCGTCCCCAGGTGGCGGATAGGGGTTTCACTCCAGGCCTATTAGGCTTAGGTTTAACTTGTTCGCCGCCTGTAAGTCTAAACAAATTCAGTCCAACATTTTTCATACAACGCTAGTCGACATTATCAGTCACAACCAATCAACTCTGTCATCTCTTAATTCTAGTACTATCTACCTTAGTTCTGCCCTAGGAATGACCTTTGAATGGATGATAGATAGACTTATCTATCAACAAATGAAATGACATCATTTTTATACAATCCTACAAAGGGCTTATCCCAGATTTGCCTCTCAATTACTCGGACTATCTGTCTGGGCTTTTTCTTATAATTAGCCATGTCTTGATGCATACTGTAAAATACTTAATTTTAATTGATTCAAATTATTGGACAATATAAAGCATAAGACTAAACTATGCTGTACGAAAACATTGCAAGGAATAACACTGGAAATAGTTGTTACCCGCCAGACGGATTAAGTAGCACAAGAAAGTAACCCTGGTGATTGTTGCTCCTCCGTCCACTATATTATAGTTTTTAACTAATCATGACTCTCAAATTGTGAACTGTTATGTCTTTATAACAGCTGTGCTCATTAAATCAGTATTTCATATGTCAAATAAGGGTCAAAAACATATCGTCCCTTCGATGGGGCATAGAACTATTTTGTTGGTTTATGGGTAAGACGTACAGCCTTTGGTTCACTTTACTTTACAGATTTCTTCTACAATAAGAAATACTTTCATGTGAATATTATCTCATGAAAATGCATTTAAAGAGAAAAAAAACAAGATAGTTCTACAGAGAACTTATGACTTTTATAAGAGAAAGTGGGTGTAACTGAGCTTCCATGCAACTCAACGCCATTTAAACGTCTCCCCAGATATACTAGCCGCTGTTTTAGACAATAACGCACCACAGCCCATGTGTAAGTTAACTGTATATAACTGAACCTTCGTGCAACTCGACCCCTGTGCATCTCAAATCCAATGCAACTCAACAACATTTGTACGAGATCCCATGCAACTGACCACCCGAGTTCTGGGGACAAAATAAACCCACTCCACGAGCTCCTCAACACCATATAAATTACATTGGTCGACTGAGTAAACCTCAGCCCACGGTAACTCATTCTTTTTTCAACTGGACCTCCCGTTAAATCAACACTCTTTTGACATAAACTTTACATATCTGACCCATCTTTTAATTAAGACTTGTTTTTAATGATCTATATACAACGCCTAACAATTATTTTTAAATGTTTGAATCAGAATCTTAAAATTTTTGTCGGAATTTTACAGCTTAACAAAACATATATAAAATAATTTCTGATGTGTTTTTTTTATCTTTTTTTTGTCAAATAACTCTCACCTCCCCCCCACAATATAGGTGTTGTACACGTGCTCTGTCTATCTATGGTTTTATAGAGTAAAAAATTTACACGAAGAAAAATATTATCATTGTTTCAGTGTATCCACAGAGACTGGTTATTACTGTCTTTGCTCAAAATTAAGCTAACTGTGCTGTTTCTGCCATGACAGATAAATAGAGAAGTGAAAAATATGTACTTTACATATAGTTGTTGGAATAAATAGATAATATAACAGGTAGGGGTATATCCATCCAGGGATTTTATTGTCCTGTAAAATATGACTGGGGATCGGAAGCAACTCCTATGAAAAGAGTCTGCTACTGTAATTGGAGTTTGGAATAAATGGACAGAATTTGTGCAAATACAGAACTTTTTAGAAGTAATTTCTGGCCAATAATATTTTCTTATCTTTAAACTATTTCACTAATTAACTTTGTATTCCATGAATGCGCAACATATACAAATTAGTTTTGAATGTTGTCACGTATTTGTCTACTTTTTGAATAAAAAAATACCAGCACAAACTATTTTCACTGTCGACAGCGGCTTTTTCATTAACCTATAGATTAATTTTATAATATGCTGCAAATACATTTATTTTTCACATTTATTTAAATTTTTATAAATAGATACTATTTATACAAGTGTTTATAAATAACTTGTTTTTTTTTTTAACCTTACAATTTTTGTTTTTTTTTATATATTAAAAAGAAAATATAAAAAAAAATATTTTTATATTTTTGTTGTACCGGCGTTCGCTATCTCACTCTCTCTACTCACTCGACAATCAACAGGACTCTAAAGCGGGATACTTAAATGTATCTGAAAATTTTTGAAGAAAAAAGAGGTAAGAAAAAAAACAAGATAAAACAAAATATAAACCGAGACATTAGAAAGTTATTTCTATTCGAGCTTTTTAAGCAAAGGGAAGGGGAAAACAGCATTTATAGACAACGCACACGAGTATTGAATGTAGCGTTTTTAACATTTTGCTTACTTTATAAACTCATAGACAGACGCCTTGTCATAATTATTAGTAAAGTGTCATTGAGTGTTTCTCATAGTTTGGTATTCTGATTTTCGCAATAATCTTTGACATTAAACTAAATCAATTTCTTATCATTTGTTCATTTTAATTCACAATATTTACTTATGAATTAACATTAATGTGTTTATTTCTGTTTTAATCTCAGTTTTATTTGTTATTCCTGTTCTTTGTTTATTTTGTTTTTTTTTATCAATTATTTAAATGAATTTAATATAAAATAAGTTAAATAAAATTTAGTTTTAAGTTTTGAAAAAAGATATAATTATTAAATTTAGAAAAATACATAGTTATACTGTATATTTTGCCCGTATGTTTGTGTAATGGGATTTATTTTTACATAGAAAGTTTCTGCAACAAAACAGACTTTTTTTACTTTCAAAGTTAAAATAAAAATCTTTGTTTCTAAAAATTAAGTTTGTTTTATTATCGGTAAAATTTTTATTTATGCCTTTTTTTCTAGTTATAAATGATATATACCACTTTAATAGTGTTAATACTGGTTCTTTTTTCATCAAACCTCACTCCCCTACTTGAATGGTAACTTCAACTCTTCGGCTATTGGTAAAGCCATAGCTTCTGAGCCCCGGACCCACGTACTGAGTCAAACAACCAGAACATAAAACATTAAACCTTTAATTTTCCCTTTTTTTAAAATAGAATTGTTGACTCTCATTGACAATTTTTTTTTTCTAAAGACTTCCGCTTTCTGGTTGAAATTATACTACCAGGTAAAGAGTCTTTTTTCTATGGCATTCCCTTAATATTTTTAATGAATCGAACAAAACTGTTCTTAATAATGGATGCCCCTTAGTGATGGCATATGCGAGTTTGAATCTCTTCGTTGCTCGTGACAGGTATTTTCAAAGGCCGTAAGAGGTTTCTCATCTGCGGTTAAATTTAGGCATTTTATGGTAGGTATCCAAATTAGAACAGACACAATAATGCACTGGAACAGTCAAGGTTTCAGCTTGGATGAATATGCTATGGATTTCCAGATTGGTAGAAGTCTCTTAAATGCCACGTTGGCTAGGGCTGCTCCGGTGCGTAATACTTTTTCAGAATTACCACTGGAAGTTACTGTGTTCCAGAATTACCAATTCAGCTTTAGCAGAGCATATTTGGCTTCAACCAGATCATTTTGTAAAATTTGATGAAGCCTTTGCTATTACTAATGATAAGGATTACACCCAATGGGCCAGGGAAGCCATAGAAATTAAAAAACGTATGTTTGCAAACCTTTCCATAAATATAGACACGGGTGATTTAAATACTGATCCAATTTATGATAACCTTCTAAAGAATGAATCAACAGTCAAAAAGTGAGAAAAGATTTAAAATAATCACCAGGGGACTATTTTAGATGTTAGATCAAAATGGTTAGTTTCAGTAATAGCTAACAAAAGAATTATTTTACAAATGAATAATGAAAATAACTTTTAGTTTTTTACTTTTCTTCAGTTACTCTGGTGTCCTGACTGAAGTAGCCCAATATTGCATCTTGTCAATCCGCGGATCCTGGTGTTCCAAGTATACATTTTTTTTTTGTGGTGGTTTTAGGTGGTTTTATGTTTATCTTGTTTTTTTTATCTTGTTCTTTTTGTGTGTCTTTCGTTCTGAATACGCCGTGTTTGTACACAGGTGAAATATCTTTGTTGTTTTGTTTTTGTTGTTTTCGTTTCTCTACTCTGGCTACAGTCTCGTTTGTTTGTTTTTTTATTGATTTTTATCTTTGTTGGTTTTTTGTAATTGTTGGCCAGTTGGGCTTAATATATTTAAAACCGTTCTTCTCTTAAGCATTTATATAAAGCATCTCTTTGTCTAATAAGTATCGTTGCAGTAATGCCTCTTTAGATAAAACATTTACTCATATTAAATTTATTATAATGAGATTTAATTAAAATTTTTTAAATATCCTTTAGTGCTTACCCGGGTCGAAAATAATATTTAAAACACTCTAGTTCAAGGACCACACTAACATGATAATATTATACCATACTGTAATACTCTTTTATAATCACGATTCTAAAATTACTACATTCACTCTTATTACATTCCGTAGGTGTTTTCATAAAGTCACTAGGTACTCCCGGTTTTTCAAAAACTGTATTAACAATTTCCGATAATTTATATCTTGTTCTCCGATGACCGTATTTAACCAACTCATTTCTAGGTAGAAATATGTTTTTGAGGATGAAAATCCCCCAAAACACTCTGGGCCATGGTTTTAAGTTAAGCTCTGGGGCTAATAAGGTTTTTATAGAAGGCGTTGTTGTAGAAATTTCAAAAAAGGCTCATTCGATTGGAAATTCAAAGGGATAGTGCCCTTTTTAATAGTTGAAAGTGATTGGAGGGCAACTAGCCCCCCTCCCCCCCCGCGAATCATTCCCCCCACCACAACCAAACAAAATTTGAGATAGCCCGTTAGATCAGCATAGTTGATTTCTAGATAGAAAATATACTTTTGAGGAGGACAATCCCTCACAACCCTCAGGACAAGGGTTTTAAGTTAATCCCTGGGGGCATAAAGTCTTTGATGGAAGGTATTGTCGTATGAACTTCATAAAAGGCTCAGTAAATTCGTAATTCTCATGGATAGTGTACTTCTCAACAGTCGAAAATGATGTAATTTGGGTGGTTATCTTCAGCGTAGTTGATTTCCAGATTGAAAATATATGAGAGGTTTATATATTAATTGATAGGGTTCAATATTTTATTGTTTTTTAGTTGTGCAATAAAATCGGTGAAAACAGGACCCCTAGCTAGAAGGTTTTGCACATCTAGTCCGTTCTGCCAACTGTAGAGATATAAAAGGTTGATATTTGTGGTGATAGAAGCTACTTCGATAGCGCCGCGTATAGCACTGGAGATTGTGACATCTAGGATAATGCCGCTCTCAATATATATATATATATATATATGAGAAAATTGAATATGTAGACATATAAATGTGGCCTCTCTTTTCTCGAGCTATCTGGAGATCCGATTCCCTCTAGGAGCGTTTACCTTGGAGACACACGAACTAATTATCTATTATCAGACTAGATTCAGACATATAAATGAAACAAAAAAAGATAAAAAGGCAATAGATTTATTGACATAAATATTTAGGTGTGGAGGAATAGGTAACTTCAAATAACAAAAATGTTGACGGAGATGTAAGAGTTTAAGACTTCTATCTCAATGGACCTGCTTCAACTTTACGAATAATAATATCAGAAAGCACTTCTGCCGCACTATCAAACGCAGTATTTCAGTCCTGCGCCATGAGGAATGGCTCACCATTGGCCCAAGCGGACCAAGAATGTAAATATTTCGTTCAATTACTTCTTATAAATATTTTTGATGATTAAAGCGTTCAAGCAGTTTTTTGTCTTTTAAACTTCATTATAAATATTATGCATAGCATTGTTTTGATACTATTTATCATAGAGAAATATGAACAACTATATTCATTGTTTGACTGAAGCTAGAATTCAATTTGTATTTTTGCTGTGTAAGAATTTATACTCATGGAATCAGTATTTGAACTCAATTTAGGTACGGTTAATTTCTGCCCGAATTATCTTTATAAGAAAAGGATCTTGTATTTTAAATATTTAACATTTTACTAATGATACAAATCACCCTTCCCATTAGTTAATGACGTCCTGTCATTAGTAACTGCTCATTAGGAGTGCTAAAATTTTCTCTATTATTTTTCTTATTTTATTCTACATCCCTATCTAAAATTCATCTACCGGACTAAGATTATTCATGGTTCTAGGCTAGCTACTATACTAAAGATTTTTTTAATTCAATTTTTACAAGGCCTTTTTTTTGATTTTGCTGTCTATATGACATACTACATTCTATCTACGCTACGTATCTACAATAAATGAATAACATGATAATATTACAAATAATTCTACTTGTGGTACATACTTGAATGATTTATAACATACAATGTTGGGTTCATTATATTCACTGGTAACATTAAAACACTTTCACTATTGGGATTTTTGAATTGTCCAAGTTATTAGGAAGTAACACATGTAGATTCACATTTATTCATCACCTTCGAGTCCTTAGTGTACTACAACCTTCTGTTGTAAATTATTGTCCTTCACTCTTTTTGTCTTGGCAGAAATTTTGAAGCAATTTTGAAGCGTAGGCGTGGATAAGAAAAAAAAAGAAATGAATTTTAAGTGGCTATATTTGGTTTTTTGAAAACAGGGAAGGAGTGATCGGATTGAGCTGAAATTTTGAAGATGATTTTCGAGGCCATAGAAAAGATTATTTTATAAATATCCTTTTGAACATACAACGGTAAAGGGGGGTTGTGATGGGAAAAATTAACATAGGTTATTAAATGAAAACGAGGTTTTTCGTAAATATAAATGTGGAAAATAGGTTTGTCAGTCTGAAAATATCAAAAGGCCCTAACAGGGCGAATTCTGCTTCGAAGGAGTCCTCATTCACCCGGATCAGTTGCCAACTGTGGCCTGTAGGCGTGGCTAAGAAAAAAAAAGAAATGATGAATTTTTAGTGGCTATATTTGTTTTTTGAAAACAGGGAAGAAGTGATCGGATTGAGCTGAAATTTCGAGGATAATCTCCCGGGCCCTAGGAAAGCTTAACCTCTAAATTTCAGCCCGATCAGACAACGTTAAAGGGGGGCTGTGGTGGGAGGGTCGAAACTTCCGGCCCACTTTACCCCATGAAGATAAAGTCGGAGGAGGATGAAATTTTGCAAGATTCTTAGTTTGAGCTTGGGCTACAAAATGCGATTACTGCCGTCTCTCTGCGACCTCTAGGACCTGAAATCGCTTAACATTGTGGTGGGTCGCCTCTTTATAGAGGCACAAGTGTGCCTCCTTGATAATGAAATTAAAAAGTTTTTTGTTTTTCTTTTTTTATCTTTTTTTTCGCCTCGGAGCTATAAGAAAGTAAACTCTCTGTTTCTAATTCAAAGCATTCAGATCCAAAAACGAAAACTTAACTAGTTCACATAAGTCTTTATTAAATCGTCAATTATAGGTTTTTCTCGTACGGGTTGTCGAAGAAATGCTATTTTATTACACTTGATTGACTGAAAAATATATCTTCATACGGTCGTTTAAAAAAAACAAAAAAAAACCAAAAATGGCCTTTAAGTATTCCCCCGGCGTCCCACCAGACGGGGTCCAAAGCCCGGTTTCGGTTTAAGTCACCCACGATCTTACTATCGTTTGTTATTTTATGTTCCAACCTTTCTCTCTGATCATCAGTGATTTGACATTACTCGTATTATTTTTTTTTCATTAATATTGACTTGGTTAACTTAACTTGCACACTTTTATATTTATTATGGTGTTTAATTTAAAATATTTGAAATTTGTCTTTACATTGATTAGAGATATTTAAATCTGTCAGATTTTTTACCCATTCTACCAGATTGTGTCGTGATTTTCTCTTCTATTTCTTGTGGTTTTTTGTTTTTCGGTTTTTCTAGCGAAATAAAGTCAAATTTTTTGTATTGTTTTTTCAAAAATTCTTGCCCTTTTAATTTCGTTTGTTTCCCGTGTGCGGCTGCTGAGGTCGGTCTTGATTTTCCTATTTCTGTAGCTACTGTATGGTCTGATTCGCAATCTTTTTGGGGGACATGGGGTCAAAATTCTATCTGGGAAAAATTGGGTTTTTGGAGATATTGTATAATCTAAATATTCTACGCTCGCCGATGAATAAGTTTTTGGTCTTTTTGGTGTTCTTATTCTTACTGGTAATTATTTGAAAAAAACTACGCTTTCTAAAGAGTTAAAGAGGCTGAGTTACAAGGTCGAACCTTAAAACGTACAGGGATTAGGAGGCACAGTTGGGGGGCTGCCGCCCCCACACCCCCGCTTTAGCAGCCTTTAAAAAAAAAAAAAAGTTTTTTAAACTGAAAGTAAGGAGCGACATTAAATCTTAAAACGAACAGAAATTATTCCGTATATGAAAGAGGCTGTGCCCTCCTCAACGCCTCGCTCTTTACGCTAAAGTTTTTTATTGTTTTAAAAAAATAAAGTTGTGAGACAGAGTCAAAAATTATCCCCCGAATTTACATTTACGAAAAACCTCGTTTTCCTATAAGAACCCGCTATAAGCCGGCTAGCCCGCAAAAACGCGGGCTCGTTTTCCTTATAAGAGCCCGCAAGCGATTTCCGGTCCTAGCAGTCGCAGAGAGACAGCGGTACTCGCATTTTGTAGCCCAAGCTCAAACTAAGAAACGTGCAAAACTTCACCCCCCTCCAACTTTATCAAGGAGGCACACTTGTGCCTCTATAAAGAGGCGACCCACCACAATGTTAAGCGATTTCCGGTCCTAGAGGCCGCAGAGAGACGCCGGTGATCGCATTTTTTAGCCCAAGCTCAAACTAAGAAACGTGCAAAATTTCATCCTCCCCCGACTTTGTCTTCATGGGGTAAACTGGGCCGGAAGTTTCGACCCTCCCACCACAGCTCTTTTTTAAAGTTTAAATTCAGTATATAAAAAATTTGCTCTGACGGTGAATCGAACCCGGGTTTTCCGCCTGACAGTCTGGAGTATCAACCGCTGGACTAAAGAGACACAATTGTAATTGTTTTTTAGTAAATGGAATCTTTTTTCGACGCAAGCAAATTCCCATAAAATTTGATATTTGGTTTTTGGAAAACAGGGAAGGAGTGATCGGATTGAGCTGAGATTTCGAGGATGAGCTCCCAGGCCCAAGGAAAGCTTCTCTTCCAAATTTCAGCCCGATCAAACAACGTACAAGGGGGTTTGTGGTGGGAAAATTAACATGGGCTATTATATGAAAACGAGGTTTTTCGTAAATGTAAATTCGGGGGATAATTTTTTCGGTCTGAAAATATCAAAAGGCCCTAACAGGTCAAATTCTGCTTCGAATGAGTCCTCATTCACCCGGATCAATTGAAAACTGTGGCCTGTAGGCGTGGATAAGAAAAAAAAGAAATGATGAATTTTAAGTGGCTATATTTGGTTTTTTGAAAACAGGGAAGTAGTGATCGGATTAAGCTGAAATTTCGAGGATAAGCTCCCGGGCCCTAGGAAAGCTCAACCTCTAAATTTCAGCCCAATCGGACATCTTTAAAGGGGGGGCTGTGATGGGAGGGTCCAAACTTCCGGCCCATTTTACCCCATGAAGATAAAGTCGGAGGAGGATGAAATTTTGCAAGTTTCTTAGTTTGAGCTTGGGCTACAAAATACGATTACCGCCGTCTCTCTATGACCTCTAGGACCTGAAATCGCTTAACATTATGGTGGGTCGCCTCTTTATAGAGGCACAAGTGTGCCTCCTTGATTAGGGATTTTTTCTCTGGAATAACTAGAGTTTTCATAGCTAAAAATTCTTCAAAATTTTCCTGATCACTGTCATTCTTGAAATAGTCTTGCTTGAAATTAAAGGGTTTTAGCTCTGCCAATCTTGACCTAGGGGGCTCGCTTTCTGAATCTGACGAATCAGTAGAAAAGGGATATGATACCCATCTGTCTCGAAATTTGGCTCTTTTTATTCGGCTAACATGCGTCTTGTAAGTTCTTCCACTATCTGGGTTTTCCATTTTAAAGGTATGTTCATTATCGTACTTTTTGATTAATCTATACGATCCAGAATATTTGTTCAAAAGTTTTTTTCCTTCCTTTTTTGCTTCGTTCTTTAGGTAAACGAAGTCTCCTATTTTGAAATTTATTTTCAACTTATCTTTTTGTTTGCTTCTAAGATGTTGGTTTATTTTACATTTTCCAACTCTTGTTTATCTATTTTATACGCTCTCTTCATTCTATTTATGAATTCTTGTTTGTAATCTTCTGAGCTATTATGATACTGCCGAGATTCAATAATTTTATTATACGGGATTTTGAAATCACGACCAAAAAGTAAATAAAATGGATTGTCTTTGGTTGTTTCGGAATAAGCAGTGTTGATTTCGTTAGTTAAATAAGGTAAGAATTTATCCCAGTCGCTCCTGTTGTCTTTTGTATAAATTATTTGAAAAAAAAACTACGTTTTCTAAAGAGTTAAAGAGGCTGAGTTACAAGGTCGAACCTTAAAACGTACAGGGATTAGGAGGCATAGTTGGGGGGCTGCCGCCCCCCAAAACCCCGCTTTCGCAGCCTTTAAATAAAAAAAAAGGTTTTTAAACTGAAAGTAAGGAGCGACATTAAAAATTAAAACGAACAGAAATTATTCCGTATATGAAAGGGGATGTGCCCTCCTCAACGCCTCGCTCTTTACGCTAAAGTGTGAGTGTGTCACAACTCTTTTTTTTAAACAATAAAAACTTTAGCGTAAAGAGCGAGGCGTTGAGGAGGGCACAGCCCCTTTCATATACGGAGTAATTTCTGTTCGTTTTAAGATTTAATGTCACTCCTTACTTTCAGTTTAAAAAAACTTTTTTTTTATTTATAGGCTGCGAAAGCGGGGGGTTTTGGGGGCGGCAGCCCCCCAACTGTGTCTCCTAATCCCTGTACGTTTTAAGGTTCGACCTTGTAACTCAGCCTCTTTAACTCTTTAGAAAACGTAGTTTTTTTCAAATAATTTCTGCACATTTTTGTACAGTTTATTACTTATTATTGCTTGACTAACTGTTTGCTGATCGTGTCGGGAGTTAATTAAAAAAGAAACTGAGTTTCTTTTTTAAACTGTAAATTCAGTATATAAAAAAATTTCCCCGGCGGTAACTCGAAACCCCAGTGGTCCACCTGACAGTCAGGAGTCGTGATGACTGAACTAAAGCTACATAATTATAATTGTTTTTTAGTAAAGTGAATTTATTTTTTAAAGCAAGCAAATCCCCATAAAACTTGATATTTGGTTTTTCGAAAACAGGGAAGGAGTGATCAGATTGAGCTGAAATTTCGAGGACAAGCTCCCAGGCCCTAGGAAAAGTTATCCTCTAAATTTCATCCCGATCAGACAACGTTAAAGGGGGGTTGTGGTGGCAAAAATTAACATGGGCTATTATATGAAAACGAGGTTTTTCGTAAATGTAAATTCGGTGGATAATTTTTTCGGTCTGAAAATATCAAAAGGCACTAACAGGTCAAATTCTGCTTCGAATGAGTCCTCATTCACCTGGATCAGTTGCCAACTGTGGCCTGTAGACGTGGATAACAAAAAAAAAAGAGACATGAATTTTAAGTGGCTATATTTGGTTTTTTGAAAACGGAAGGAGTGATCGGATTGAGCTGAAATTTCGAGGAAAATTTCCCGGGCCCTAGGAAAGCTTAACCTCTAAATTTCAGCCCAATCGGACGACGTCAAAGAGGGGCTGTGGTGGGAGGGTCGAAACTTCCGGCCCAGTTTACCCCGTGAAGACAAAGTCGGAGGAGGATGAAATTTTGCACGTTTCTTAGTTTGAGCTTGGGCTAAAAAATGCGATCACCGGCGTCTCTCTGCGGCCTCTAGGACCTGAAATCGCTTAACATTGTGGTGGGTCGCCTCTTTATAGAGGCACAAGTGTGCTTCCTTGATACTTAATATGTTCGAATATATTTTATGCCTGTTTTCTATTTTACCATTTGCTTGCGGGTGGTACGGAGCTGTCACCATTTTTTCTATATTAAGAAAACTCATCAAGTCTTTTGTTACTTTTGCAACAAAATTGCTCCCGTTGTCACTCAAAATTTTATTAGGAATGCCAAATTGTAAAAATAATTTTGCTAACGCCTTACTTGTGGTATAAGCACCTTGATTTTTTAATGCTTTTGCAAAAGTAAATCCTGAAAAATGATCTATAACCGAAAGAATACAAGTATGGCCTCTGCTAGAAATATGTAAGCCTCACTTGTTCCGTATAGGTTAAATAATATCATATCGAAGGAGTACTTTGCTACCGGGATCCTTCCCATTGAAGGATTTGAATAAGCTGGGGGGATTTTTCTTAAGTTACATGCTTCGCATGTACTTACCAATTCTTTAAGTTTTGCTAGTGCACATTGTGCTTAAAAATATTGTTTCAATTTATGGAACGTTTTCATTACCCCTAACTTTCTACCATTCTCGAGAAGATAATATTCAAATGTGAGTCCTTTCACATATTTTGGTACCACAAGTAGTATTGAGGTTTGGTTTCTGTTTGTCTCGACGGTTTATATTCTGAACAGTATTTCTTCATCAAGGTCGTAGTAAAAATTATCTATCTCTTTTCTAAGAGTTTTGAATTTATCCGGTAACGCATCATCATTCACAAAATAATCAATTAGTGCTACACACATTTCGTCCTTTTTTTGCTTTCTTTTTGTATTTTCAAAAGACAAGGGAGAATAGTTAATCTTATTTTCTTTTGCTGCGTCTTTGACTTTGTTCCTCTTACATCCATGTTTGCTCTTAGCAATTATGCCTTTAACTTCATTTCCTTCAGCTTCCGACGGAATATTTTCTGGATATCTACTTACAAAGTTGCAAGCTTCGTTTTGTTTTCCCTTTAAATGCTCAAATTTATTATCTAGGTCTTGGATTTTGATCATCCATCTAGCTAGAATGCCCGTGGGCTTTTTAAATGTGCGCAGGTACTGCAAGCTTTTATGGTCTGATCGTAGTATAAATTTTCTACCAATTAAATAATGTCCAAGTTTGTCCAAGTGGTAGATAATAGATAATAATACTAAGTTTGTGGCGGAATAACTACTTTCGCCTTTTGATAAGGTTTTACTTGAATAGAATGTAACTTTTTCCATTTTTTTCTGTTTAGGTATTGCCTCTAGGGGATCAGGGTTTTCTACCGTGACTATTTGCAAAAGAATTGCGCCAATGCCCTTTGATGTAGCCTCCGTTGTAACTATAAATTCTCCGTTCTCGAAATCGGGGATTGCTAATATTGGTTCAGAAGTGAGTGCCTTTTTGAGACGGTCTAGGGACGTTTGAGCTTCCTGGGACCAGTTAACATTATGGGAGTTCCCTTTAGTTAGTTCCGTGAGGGGTTTCGCAATTTGGGCGTAATTGCGTACGAATTTTCTAAAGTAGCCAGTAAGGCCTAAAATTTCCCTTAATTCTTTCATAGTTCTGGGGGGCTTTGGGTTTTCAACACATTTTATTTTATCAGGGTCTGGGGATATCTCTCACTGGGTAACTACTACTCCTAAAAATTTTATTTTAGGTTGAAATAAATTTAATTTCTCAGGCTGGCTTTTTAAATAGCCTTGTCTGAACTTCTCTAACACCTTATCTAACGTTGCTCAGTGCTGTTTAGTTTTTTCCCCGACGCATATAATATCGTCAACAAAATGAATCATATTCTTTAATTTTATTCACAGGTGAAATAGTGCTCTACATCCCACGCTTGGACTGGTTTTAAGCTCAAATAGTACCCTTAAATATTCATAAGAACCATAGTCAGATGTTGAAAATACAGTTTTATGGACATCGTTTTCGGCTCTCTTCACCTGGTGGTAGCCTTGGGTAAGATCCAAAGAATTAAAAATTTTGTTTTCGATTAAAATTGAGTCAGGAATTTCATCTATTCTTGGTAGAGGAAATTTATCGCTAACTACTTGTTTGTTGAGGGCTCTATAATCTACTACGAGTCTAAGATCTCCATTCTTTTTTGGTACTAAGATCACTTGTGCGCTATACGGACTTATACTTGGGCGTATAATTTAGTTTTTTTCTATTTCATGGATTTTATTTTTTAACCAATCGTTGTGATAATATGGGACACGATATGGCTGTTGTGCAACGTCATTACCAGTCGTTAAAATTGAATTTCCATAAAATGGAATTAAACCTATATTATATTCAGATGCAGAAAATACATCCTAAAAATTCCATAATAATTCGCATAATTTTTCTTAAGTTCCAAGTCCTTAATATGATCCATATTAAATTTGTTTTAAAATTGCGATTTAGTCAAGGGGTATTCGTTATTTGAAGTTTTAATACCGTTAACTAGGTTTCTTTTAGAAATTTATCATATATTTGAATCATTTTCTGTTAAAACCTGGACTTGAACTAAACATGTCCCCTTTTTAATTATATTTGTGTCATTTTAATGGTTATTGGTTACCCAAATAAAACCTTCCCCTTTGTCATATGATATAATCTGTTCCTCGCATAACAGATTTTCGGGTATTTTAGACGGTGTCGCAAACCATATTTCTGATTTGCTAATCACTGGTTCGATCATCTGTGATATTTGAATTTTTTGCATCGTTTTGGGAGGGACTTTTGTTTTCCTTATCGCAAATCCGTAATATTTCTCTTTTTATTTTCGTTATTTATTAGATTCATACTGGCGGTATGCTTCGCCATTGCGGCATCTTGTGGCGTCACGTTGGGTTTTATTATGTTCTTCCAAAATTCCGCTATTTTCTTAATTTCATTTCATCTGTACTGTCGCGTATCTCCTATTTTTATTTTCGCAGATTCAATACTTTTATTATTTAAATATACTTCATTTCTGCAATGTTTCTCAGGGTAATTGAACAAATTTCCAATTATGCCATGTGTTTGTGAGACATAAGGATCATAATACTTCGACATTATACCACTAGAAATTTTGTTTACTGTTATGATGTCTTCTTAAACTCTGTTACGATTTATTTGGGGAGAATTTTCTTCCCTACCTGAGCTGGGGAGAAAAAAATCTAATTGTCTAAGTCAAATAGTATCATAGTAGACCATAAATTATTTGATACTGTACTAAGTTCTGTTGGGAAATTATAACATCTAATAGAATTTGTCATAAAGGTTCTATTGTCTATTTTTACGTTTAGGAAAATTGACCCTGTTGCATTAATTTATGACCTGTCACGCTCATTAAATTGGGATTATTAGGGTTCCTCTGTCGCTTGATATGCAGGGGCAACATATTGAATACACAAGAGTTTATGATACTAATTGTTGCACCTGAGTCAATCAAAGCCATAAAATAAGCATTTTCTACCCACAAATTGTTAAACATAGGTAACTTATTATTAATATAACTACAAAAAGTCACTAAAATTGTTTTGGTCCTTTTTGATACTTATGGAACTCTCTGGGTACAATTTATATTTCTGAGGTGCCTGAAGTGTTTCCCTGAGGATTTATTTAATTTGTCGGTGTCTGTTATAGATATTCAGACGTATTAGGATCCGTAGGTATATTCAAATGATTTACGTCTGTCTGTCTCCTCCCTTTATTATTATGGTAACCTGGATGTCTCTTGTCAGTGCCGTTTGCTGGCGTTGCCTGCCAATGCCGTTGGCTTGCAACATTTTCATTTCCCATCGGCCAATTTTCGTGATTTCTATATGGCATTCTTGCATTATTATTTGAAAAAAACTACGTTTTCTAAAGAGTTAAAGAGGCTGAGTTACAAGGTCGAACCTTAAAACGTACAGGGTTTAGGAGGCACAGTTGGGGGGCTGCCGCCCCCCAAGCCTCCCGCTTTCGCAGCCTTTAAAAAAAAAAGTTTTTTAAACTGAAAGTAAGGAGCGACATTAAATCTTAAAACGAACAGAAATTAGTCCGTATATGAAAGGGGCTGTGCCCTCCGCAACGCCTCACTCTTTACGCTAAAGTTTGACTTTCTCACAACTCTTTTTTTTTAAACAATAAAAACTTTAGCGTAAAGAGCGAGGCGTTGAGGAGGGCACAGCCAGAATAATTTCTGTTCGTTTTAAGATTTAATGTCGCTCCTTACTTTCAGTTTAAAAAACTTTTTTTTATTTAAAGGCTGCGAAAGCGGGGGGTTTGGGGGTGGCAGCCCCCTTTAAGGGGTTGGCAGCCTCTTTAACTCTTTAGAAAACGTAGTTTTTTTCAAATAATTTCTGCACGTTTTTGTACAGTTTATTACTTATTATTGCTTGACTAACTGTTTGCTGATCGTGTCAGGAGCTATTTAAAAAAGAAACTGAGTTTCTTTTTTAAACTGTAAATTCAGTATATAAAAAATTTTCTCTGACGGTGAATCGAACCCGGGTTTTCCGCCTGACAGTCAGGAGTCTTGACCGTTGGACTAAAGAGACGCAATTATAATTGTTTTTTTAGTAAAGTGAATCTATTTTTTAAAGCAAGCAAATCCCCATAAAACTTGATATTTGGTTTTTGGAAAACGACAGTCAGGAGTCTTGATCGCTGGACTAAAGAGACATAATTATAACTGTTTTTTAGTAAAGTGAATCTATTTTTTAAAGCAAGCAAATCCCCATAAAACTTGATATTTGGTTTTTGGAAAACAGGGAAGGAGTGATCAGATTGAGCTGAAATTTCGAGCATAAGCTCCCAGGCCCCAGAAAAAGCTATCCTCTAAATTTCAGCCTGATCAGACAACGTTAAAGGGGGGTTGTGGTGGGAAAAGTTAACATGGGCTATTATAGGAAAACGAGGTTTTTCGTAAATGTTAATTCAGGGGATAATTTTTTCGGTCTTAAAATATAAGAAGGCACTAAGAGGTCAAATTCTGCTTCGAATGAGTGCTCATTCACCTGGATCAGTGGCCAACTGTGGCCAGTAGACGTGGATAACAAAAAAAAAGAGAACTGACTTCTAAGTGACGATATTTGATTTTTTGAAAACAGGAAAGGACTGATCAGATTGAGCTAAAATTTCGAGGACAATTTTACGGGCCCTAGGAAAGCCTAACCTCTAAATTTCAGCCCAGTCGGACAACGTCAAAGGGGGGCTGTGGTGGGAGGGTCAAAACTTCCGGCCCAGTTTACCCCATGAAGACAAAGTCGGAGGAGGATGAAATTTTGCACGTTTCTTAGTTTGAGGTTGGGCTACAAAATGCGATTACCGCCATCTCTCTGCGACCTCTAGGACCTGAAATCGCTTAACATTGTGGTGGGTCGCCTCTTTATAGAGGCACAAGTGTGCCTCCTTGATATTGGCTTTGGCGAGTATTTGAGTTTTCAAATCGGTAATTAATTTGTCTGCTGGGAAGGGTTATACAAATTTGGGTGGTACGCATTATAGGATACTGATTTGCTTAATCCCTCCTGCATATAGCTTAGTGTATGACCGGTGCTAAAATTTGTTTGTACGACACAAAAAGTTGCTTTAATTATGAATATTATTGACAGAAATTCTTTGTATGCGATTGGTGATATAATGGCACTCTGGCGATATGGCCAACACGATTGCAATTATAGTACCTTATTAGTGTAGGTTTATTTCCATACTTATAGTGTTTATTAGGCTGAAAACGTACTTTTTTCTGCCTAGAGGGTTCTGGCGTTTTGTTTCTGTGTGCCACTGGGGAGTTATCCCTTGAAAAGAAATTGGGGGATGCCTGATCGCCCTTGAAGAATAGGTTCGCGTTTGAGTTGCCTAGACGATTTATTTTTGCTTCCCTATGAGTAACAACCATTGTATCCGCTTCGGTTAATCGCTCTACCTCATGAACTGCAAGATCCATAGTCTAAAAGTTTTTAGATACTACTACTCTGTATAGTGTTGTGAGAATCTCATGCAAAAAGGTATTTAGCAAGACTTTCTCATAAAGTTGTCCTGAACCACATCCGTATTTTACCTCATCCAAAATGTGTAAATTATCGAGATATTTACATATTTCATGTGAAAAATCAAAACTTACTACTCCGTGTTTTAATTAATTCCTTTGAATAAATTTCAAAGGAAGAAATAATCAATTTCCAAGTCTGGTATCACCTGCTATAACACCAATAATGAGTAATTCATAATTTCAAATTGTATATATCAATTTAAATTTGTGTAAATTTTGAATAAATATGCTTTATTATTACTCAAACTAGAGAACACATAACCATAATATGAACTCTTGAAATCCAGTTACTCCCTCTATACAGCGAAGAATTTTATGTTATGGCACATATTCTGCAAATAGTTTATGTTCCTAAAACTATAAAAATAGCTTTACTTTGAACTTATCTATAATGCTTCATAAAATGTCCCTAAATGCTTTATTTTTATATTGTAAAGTGTCCTTAAATTTAAATTTAAAGGGTTTGCTTTTATTGTACAAAAACTCTTAGATTCTGTTGGTCTATTTCATCAGATGAGAGTGAGTAAATTGAATGAAAATAAGAGTTACTAGGATTAATTATGCTGAATCACATGACTTGACACTCTGTAACATTTAGGTAAAGATACCATGACTCAGACAATTGATCTAGACTGACAAAATTTTGTTTTATAATAAATGAATTATTGTTATAAAGTACTGTTGTTTTCGGTCAGTATAGATTATGTTAAATGACCGCTGGGAAAGGACAGTACGACGCGTCATTTGTGGCATAGCACAAGTCGTAAAATAAACTAGTTTCTTGCATTTTAATATGGACATACTATGGACATACACCGAAGAGTTTATAAAGGACATCACCAAAGACGTCGTATTCGATATCACTATAACATGCACCGTAAAGTCGGCTCTATTATTGGGTACAGTCCGTTTCTTATATCCAGGGTTGCCACCATGCGAGATTTATCCCGACCGTTTGGGATTTTTTTTTGCCGTAATGGATGATTTTTGGGTCCGGGGTTTTCAGGCTTTGTTTGTAAAAAAATGGGATTTTTCGATAAAAACCGAGATTTTTTATTACAAACAGATTTTCAACGATTGTGGCTGATAGTCTACTAATTTTTTTCTGTTCGGTATCACTAATATTCTCTGTTTTTTTTCCCCTTCTGGATTTGCGCTATTAGTCTATTACACTCTGGCAACAATTTTTTTGTTTGGGATTTGATTTTTGAAAATTCTACTCCAATGTAACGACCAGTGGCGAATTCAAAACAAAAACATTCACTTGAGTTCTTGACCTGATTTTGAGAGACTCATTTATATTCAAAAATGTAAGGCAGCGGAATCAATAAATACTATCAAAAAACTTATTATGCCCAGCTCTAGTGTCCTTTTAGTTTTGTATTTTTCAGATGAATTAACGCGAAAAATTAGTGTTATAAAGTCATGACCATATAATTTCAAGTATTCCAAGACGGTAGTAAGTTCTCGAAAATTTCAATTGTTTAGATTAAAATGTTTAGTCGTACGTTTGTGCTGTTTAAAGAATGCACATCAATTGTTTCAAAAGATCATTCTTATCACTATCAACTTATTCTCTAGATTTTTCTAATATTTTTAAACGCTTTTATGCTCATAACAGTAATCTAGGTGTTTCAGTTCTATACTTAGAAGATCACAGATGAGTATCAATATAAACTAATAAAAATCGAAAATGTTTATCTGGATTACGTTCTCTAAGAAGACTTTGTGTTTATACGTGGGCTAACCGAGCCTAGTTTGATTCACTGAAGCTCATTTTACCATTTTTTTAGTGTTGTCATTTGAGCTCTGATTAACAAGATGTTTACTAAATCTTATAAATAAATAAATGATAGAATAGTTTTTTTTTAGTTGGTTGCTTTACTTAGCCTGTTTTACTAATAACTAAGTAGTAACAGTTTTTTTTCTGACTGTTGCCTTATAGTTTTCTATTCAAATACCCAAAGGCCTTATAAAGGGTTTAATCCTTTTATAAAGGGTTTAATCCTTTTTTAACCCTTTAATTATAAAGGGTTTAAACCCTTTATTGGTAAAGGGTTTAATACCAAGAAAGTTGGATTCTAAATATCCAGATTCAGGAAAAAGGGGTCTTTTTTTCTTCCGGATTTTTTCGTGTGAAAGCAGCAGATTCCTTTTTTTTATACAATGAAGAATCCGTGGACTGAATGTTTGAATGATATCGTTTGGATTTTTCTAAGATTTTAGTACGTTTGGAATCCAGGTTTTCTGGGTAGTGAAGTCGCGCCTTGAAATTTCAAAAGGATGCTTTTGAAAGATAAATGTTGGGTCCACGCTCGCTTCTTGATACGTAAAGCTGTCACTGAACAGTCAAGCAGTTATGTGACAAAAGACATGGAATTATGAAGATATGATACAAGGCAGCTTTTATAACTTTTCAGGCTATATTAAACATTACCACGTCTAGACTATCCAATTTCTGAAGCCATGGGAGAGAAATCTGGGTATGTAGACAAGTCTTTCATCCCATTTTTCCTTTTTCTAGGTAGGAATAATCAGATGGTAAGAAAAGGAAAAATGGGACGGACTTGGTCGCATGAATAGCTTTTCTACAAAATGCCAGAAAAAGAAGAAAATTAGACACGATAAGTCATAAATAAAAATAGTTGTCTAAGATGGTTTTGAATAGAAAAAGGGTAAATTGTCTAACTAAGTGTTTAGATTTGTTTTCTTTAGATTTTGGCTAAGAAAAACAGACTTGATAAAGATGGCTGATAAATTTGTACAGATATATTTTTTTTTAAACCACCAGGTTTTTGAAAAAACCGCCAAGTAGGTCTGGACTACTATTCCTTTTTCCAGATTTCAGTCCCAGTTCTCAGGCTGGCCTGGACACGCATGATGGCTGGGACGAGTGACGTCAATTTCAGGGCAGGAAATTCAAATGGAGATGCCACGCAAATGCGATGAGACGTGTTTTGGTCTTGTGTTGTCTTGTTTTGGCCTAAAATATCTGTCGTATAGATTAATTGTCCACCAGTACGTTTTCACGTCGAAATAATGCTAGGAATATTGACAATCAGTTGTTAGTTACAACAAGAAACCACGTTTCACCGTACTTTAAATTACGTCCCTTGATTTTTACGTCATCAATGTTTAGCCCTATGTTATATAACCTAAAACGGTACTGGTGCATTATGTGGGCCTTTTTAAAAAGTCAGGTTTGGTTAATGCTAATGAAATAAAAAAATACGATGAATATATAATAGTTTAGAAACAAATTTGGGCTATATATTTGCACATAAGGGGGGTTGGGTGTTGGGTATAGCAACAATTAAATAAGTAAACTAACCTAGGTACCTTTCCCCCCCCTAAACCCCAAAAAATTACAATTTAAAAATCTTAAAGCAATGAAAACCACGCTTCGCATTGCATTACTCTCTCGTGGTTTCTTGAGTTAACCTGTCTGGGGGTATTTTGGTGACTGATGTCCTTTTAAGGGCCCATGCAACGCACCAGTACCCAAAAAACTGTATTCCAGGATTTTTTTTTCGAAATTTCGGAGTTTATTGGAAGAAAAATCGGGATTTTATTATTGAGCTGGTATTAACCCTGATTACCCAATCATTGTAAATAAAAGTTTCCGAAGCCATTATTTGAATCAGAATATTTTTCTATTGGAATGGATGAACAAATAAAGTTTTAAAGTTTTAAGGAAACAGCAACAGCAACTCTATAAGAAAATTAAAACAAATTTTCTTGTGAATTATTATCGCTTCTAATCAGCAGTTATACCAAACCAATCCTGCTCAACTCATCCTCAGGGCGATACTGTGGTGTTCTTCTCCCCATAGTATAGTGCAGACGGTTTGATATCATTCGATTTTCCCTTCTTGCCTTAGTTTTGTTTTTTTCTGTTTAAATATTTTTCCAATAGGCATTGTTTAGAAGTCCTCCAAAAAAAAATGCCCCCCCAGAGCCCAACTCAAATTCCAGTGACTGTGCCATAGTTAAAGATACACATCTTTTCTAGTCAAGCACACTTTCTCAAAGTTTAATTGATAGCTTCAGTTTGGAGAATAGGACAATGATAAGTGTAGGGGCTAATGTAACCATAATTGATGATAATGGGTTTCAAGAGGTCCTCTCTAGAAGTTCTAAAAAGAGGAAAAAAATTTCCCCAATTAAAAGCATTTCCCCTCTCCCTGCCAAAGATCATCCCTCCAAAAAATTACGAATTTACATTAGAATTAATCCCACTACTCCCTTTGAAATAAAATTGATATCTGCAATAAGAGTTGCAATTTTTAAATTGCTAAAATCAATGTTCTCTCTTAATATTAACTGTGATAGATCTCTGCTAATAGCTGTAGAAGATCAGAAATCAGCAGATACAATAATTAACCTTAAATCCCTTCTGAATACCCCAATTATTGCATCTAATTGGAACCCAAAACAATCACCAACAAAAATAGTAGTTTATAATGTTCCCCCAGAGATATCTACTCAGGAGTTAAAAGAAGGCCTTTCAGATAGGGCTGAAAACACAATCCCAGTTGAGGATGTTACCCAACTTGGAAAACCTAACTCTACTGGCCTAAAAACTAGTAGATCCTTCTTATTCACACTGAAGGATAAAATTGATATCCCAGAAAAATTATTCCTATTTGGACAAATCAAACCACACAAGGAATACAAACCTAAGCCTATTCAGTGTCAGAAGTGTTTCAAACTGGGACACACAACAAACAAATGCAATGAAATTCTCCAAGAGTGTAGTAATTGTAAATCTTTCCATCCTAAAGAGCTGACAACTTGCAACAACACTCAGCCTACATGTATCAATTGCAAAGGCCCACATGAATCTACAAATAAATCATTATGCCCTGCATCCAAGAAAAGAGCTCTAACACTCCAAATATCAACAGAGAAGGCAATCCCATACCCCTTTGCAGCAATGGAAGCAAATGCTGCCCAACAATACCAAATAAAGCCTGTAATGATACCAACCAAAACCCCACAGTCAAATGCCCCCAATGCATCAAGCACCCCGTATAAAACACCATCATCTAAGCCCCCAAGCTCAAATCCCGATCAGAAGCAATCACCAAGCCAACAAGCCTCCTTGTCCGGGGAGATGAGGCCAGCCTGGCCCTCCCTCCCAAGAAGGAACAAACCAGAAACACTACCAGGAATCAATCTATTAACCAACAAACAGGATGCACTACCAAAAATGCAATCCCCAAATATATGCTTATTCATTCTAAACTGTAATGCAGTTCAGGCCATGAACATTCATCAACTACAGAAAACAAAAATTATTGCAGAATTGGCAAAAATTTACATCCCAGATGATATGCTCATTCAAGCAAAAAAAGATCTTGCTTTACTTTTAACAAAGCTGAACATTGATACACATTCATATGAAGAATAAATCAACAACACAGCATTTATCAATACTCCAATGGAATGTAAGATAACTCACAGAAAATAAGCTAAATGAACTAATATCATTTATGAATAATAATTCCATTAATATTGCTTGCCTCCAGGAAACTCATTTAACCCAAAATCAACAAATTAAGTCTCTGGGATACACTATCCTGAGAAAGGATAGATCTTCAGAGAGAAAAGGAGGTGGCGTAGCTTTATTAGTTAATAATAATATAAAATTTTGTGGCATCAATTTTCCAGATTTTGAAAATGATGTTGATGTAATTGGTATAAGTGTTTGGCTGAATAATTTAAAAACCTACATAATAAGCTTTTATAACCCTAATGGCCAAACTTCAGATGCCAAGGATTTCTTTAATTATATAAATAATTCTAATATGTTAAAAAACATCATTATTTGTGGTGATTTCAATGCCCACAGCCTTTTGTGGGGGAATAAACCAGCAAATAAAGCTGGTAAATTTATTGAGCATATGATTTCAAATAATAATGAATTAGCTGTTGCTACCCCTCCAAACCTAAATACATATTTTAACCCCAAAAGTGCCAAATTCTCCACAATTGACCTACAAATTGTGTCTCTAAATTTTTTGAAAATTTACATAAATAAAATTGATAGTCTGTGTACAGACCACTTTGCTATAGTTTGCTCCCTAAATGAACCTGCTGAAACTTCTTCTCATACTTCCAATTATATCAACACTAAAGCAAATTGGTCTATTTTCCAAAATAAGCTAAATGATGAAATTACAAGTTTCACCCAAAGTTCATGCATTTCTAACACAACAGTTGACACACATGCTGAAGCCTTGACATCTTTACTAATAAATACAGCTAATCATACTATCCCCAGGACAACACCTAAGAAAACATTCCCTAAACAAATTCCTAAAGCATGGTGGACAAATGAGTGCCTAAATAAATGGAAGATAAAAAAGGCAGCTAGGACAGAATTCATAAAAAAACCAACACCTACTACATATTTAAAAAAATTACAAGCAGAATCTAATCTAAAAAGGACTATAATAGATGCTAAATATAAATACTGGAATAATTTTGCAAATAATCTCTCCAGAGAAACGCATGAGCCAATTATACATAAAGTCATAAGCCACATATGTGGGAAAAAGACTTCTCCCAACCCATTCCTGTATGAACTTATACATAATAATACACATTATGACAATGATATTGAAAATGCTAACCTATTTGCAACTCTTTTTGTTAATAAGCT
This sequence comes from Artemia sp. Qi Xiang Cuo, assembly GCF_049724085.1. Taxonomy (NCBI): domain Eukaryota; kingdom Metazoa; phylum Arthropoda; class Branchiopoda; order Anostraca; family Artemiidae; genus Artemia; species Artemia sp. Qi Xiang Cuo. The sequence continues at coordinate 16,451,699 of NC_142811.1, forward strand.
AACATCATACAATCAAAGCAATCTGTCCACAATTCCTATGAACCCTAGTTACCAACCACGCCCAGGATCCGAGTACATAACTAATCCATTTTCAATCCAGGAATTGAATAATGCAATACATCATATTAGGTCCAAAACTAGCAGCAGCTATGACAATATACACCCTACATGGATAAAGAATCTCACACCTTCATACAAACCAGAACTGCTAAATTGTTATAATCACGCTTGGGCATCTTCTAGGTTCCCCAATATATGGAAATGTTCGTCCCTCCTACCACTCCTAAAGAAAAATAAACCAAAAGATAACCCTGAGTCTTATAGGCCCATAATGATTACACCTGTGATGGGGAAAATAATGGAGAAAATGATTTATCACAGACTTCTCTGGTTTGTTGAGAGAAATAACATGATCCCACACACTCAAACTGGATTCAGGAAATACCACTCCTCAACAGATGCTTTCATTTTGCTAACAAATGCAATAAATGAATCTTTCTCAAAAAATAATATCCTAGTGGCAGCTTTCCTTGATTTTGAAGGAGCATATGACAATGTGAACCACCAAATCCTTTTAAATAAACTTGCAAACCTTGGAGTACCTCCCAAGCTAGTATCCTTTATTAAATCCTTCATAGAAGTGCGAAGTTTCATTGTTTGTGTTGGTTCAGCCTCTTCACCCCAAAAGACAATATCCAAAGGCCTACCTCAGGGAGCAGTCCTCAGTTGCCTCCTATTTGCCCTATATCTCTGGGACATGAACCTACCCCACACGAATCTACAATATGCTGATGATCTGGTGCTATGGTCATCTGGCAACACCTTTCAGATAGCACAGTCAAATCTGCAAAAGTCACTCTTCCAGTTTGAAAAATTCTCTCAACATTCAGATTTACCCATTGCACCCACCAAGTCAAAAATAATCCAATTTCACAGGAAGCGAAACCATGTTAATGCAAAACTAACTCTAAATAAAACCACTATTCCAGAAGATAATAATATTAATTACCTAGGTCTCATGCTTGACCAAAAACTTAATTTCCACCTCCACATTTCAAACACAATAAAAAAATGTTATAGAAAAGGAAATATACTAAAAAGACTTCTTTCCACACCCTGGGGTTGTAAGGAGAAAACCTTACTCCAGTTTTATAAATCACATATAAGACCCCATATTGACTATGGGCTCATTGTCTATGGTGCATGTGCAAAGACCCAGATGCAAAAAATTGAAACAACACAAAATGATATAATACATCTCATATTTGGTCTTAGGAAACCCACAAGCACCAAGTTTCTGCTTATGGAGAGTGGATTAACAACAATAAGGGAGAGACGTAGCTTTCTCTTGATAAAACATCTTACAAAAATTGAATCAAATAGCTCACACACATTACATAATTGGTTAAGAAATCCAGCCATGTATAGAGGTATTGCAGATGAGTATGCCAATATTCAAAAGAAGTTCCCTGTACCAGCAAAGTCTATTGCACCTACTTTCCCCCAATCCCCTCCATGGAATTGGTCATTTCCCATAATAAATACTGAATTTTCAAAATGGAATAAAGATTTAACCCCCATTGCTTTTGTTCAGAAAAAATTTGCAGAACTTAATACAATTACCTATAAAAATCACTTCCAAATATTTGTTGATGGGTCAAAAATGAATGAGAAGGTTGCAAGTAGTGTTTTCCTTCCTCAACTGGAAATTGCAATGGGAGAGAGATTATTTAATAATTTATATATAATGTCTTCTGAGTTAAATGCCATAATCATGGCATTAGAAAACCTTAAGCAAAACCAATCTTTGATTGAAAATTCGAATAATATTATCATCTATTCTGACTCTTTATCAAGCCTTGAGTTGCTGGCCTCAGCTCCTCAATACAAGTTGGACATTGACACTTATCATTGTCACAGTATTATTGATAATCTTGCTTTACGTGGCATAAAAACTTACTTTCAGTACATTCCTAGCCACTCTGGCATAAGTGGTAAGCATCAGGTTGATAAAATAGCAAAAAATGCTATAAATATTGACCAGCCAAGTGGGAGACCAATCCCAAATAGAGATATTTACCGATGGAGGCTATCAGATATTAATTTTAATAAGATTAATCCAATCCTTTCCCCCTTTCCCAATAAGTATCTTTCTAAAATTTATCATGTAATTTGTTCTGGTACAAATGGACTAAATTTACTTGCATTCTCATATAAGCTTTCTAATTCAAGTGGTTCAATTCCCCTGTCCCCTCTTTGCAGGCATTGTAATATGAATAATGAAACAATTGACCATTGCCTATTTGAATGTAATATGCTGACGTCTGCACAACATACCTTGCTTTCTAAACTGTTAAAATACTTCAAACACCACAAAATCCCACTATCAGCCAAGAGCCTAGCCAACTATACCTGCACACAGAGTATAGAATTCGACATCTATCACCTTATATTTGAACTCCTAGAGTCGAAAGATCTGCTGAAAGATATCTGAATATATCTAATAAATATGAGGCAATCCAGCCAGTAGCTCTGTAGCCCACAGAGTGAAGCAAAAGGAAAAGGGCTAAATAGTGTTACTGAAAAGCCCGCCTGCTGTTAAATAGAAGAAGAAGAAGAAGGCTGGAGCTAAACCATTAGATACAGTATAAAAAGTTTCTTCACTGTGTTCTCTGGATAATTAATAATTTTATCTGCAGATGGTTTTTCCTGTTATGACAGAATTTAGGCTAATTTAGTAAATTAGGCAGAATTCATTAAATAAAAGCTGAAGGCCTATTCTATTTCTAGGTTTAACCAATATATTAATCTTGTACCTACCCCCACACTGTTAATGTGCAAATATATAGGCTACTCAGACTTGTATCCTGAATCCAAAATTCATTGTTCTCCCTGGTTTAACAAGGCTATTTGGTAAATATGGGGTAGTCTATATTTTGGATAAAATTCTACTTCAGCCACTTTTGGCTCTCATGGACAAGGGTTAGGTTAGGAAAATGAAACTATCAGGGATGGGTCTACAGGCTAAAGTATTTCTCAGGAAGGTGTTTTGAAGTAGCCTACCTACCTTCACTCCTTAACTTAGAGGATCCCAAAATTTGCCTAGGCTACATAACAGATCCTAGGCTATACTACATAAAATTTTTACAAAACAATATTTCACCTTATTTTTCAGTTATCAGTTTCTTCTTATATGGCCTTAGTTTTGAAAATGAAACTCCTAAGATTTGAATAGATTTCTGATCCATAGCAATGTTTTTTTCCAAATTTATTAAATATCTTTGCATATCTATAAAACATTATAATTTTTTATTGAGCAAAATTATTTTTAAAGTTATAAAATATAATATTATTTATTTATTTATAATTTTAATTTTATGACAACTTGTATGCCTTTTTTTATTTTGTCCATTAGCATAATAATCTTTTATAGTTAAAATTAATTTCATCCCCCCCCTCTCGGATATATAAAACCACCGTTAGGAGTCGGGATAGGGGGGCTGAAATAATATTCTGATTTTAATTTGCGTTATTTGTTTAATTAGAATATAAATTATTCAAACCAGGTTTAATATATTTAGTACTAAAAATATAATTCGATTTGGTAGAACTTTGGTACCAAGTTGTGGAGCTGAAAACAATTGTGTTATACGTTGTGGCCAGATTGGCTTATTTTACGCCAAACTGGCTTATTTTGTTGGCGACTGGCGTGAAAATTTTTGGAACTGGCTTGTGGCTTAAAACTTGGCTATTTTAATTTCGAACTGGCTTATTTCTTGGCGTGATTTACTTTTTCGGGAAGAATTTATATTTTTTGGCAATTCATCTGATTTTCGAACGAACGAACGAATGCTCACGAAAGGTCAAAATCACATTTTAACTCTATGGTCAAAATACGAATCTAACTGCGGCACTGCAGTGAAGTTTTCAAATCCTAAGAGACACGTGGCTTCGTAACAACAGCATAAAAAGCATTAGCCATTAAGTCGTGGGGTTGAACTACAGCTGAAGGTACAGTATATTAGCTGTTACTTATTAGTATAGAATAACGCCAGGAATCAAACTCATAACAGGCATGTCTGTAACCTCTACAGATCCTGTTTAACTGTTTAGTTCATGTGAGTCGTCATGTACACTCTAGCTATTTTCTGTGGTTTGTATCTCTGTACAAACAAATTGGGTTGACAGCCTAGCCGTCCGGGTACACACCCCAATGCATTGGGTACTGCCCCCGATATATTGTACCCCCATACCCATTTTCACTTTTTGTCTAGGCCTAATCTGAGAAAATATAATTATTTATATTTGAGGTTTTCTTTGCATCACTTCAGTTTAAATATGCTCAAAGGAAGAAGCAAATTGGTCATTGGTTTTCTCAGAATACATGCAAAAGTGAAAATCATTATGGGTCAGTTGGGGATATTAATTGTTTTATGTAGTACCATCAACATAATGTATCCTACTACTTCATCCCTGCAGTAGTACACCACAGGATCTGTACCTAAGAATTTGAGTGCTACACCCCACAATCAGTATACATTAAACATGGCATAGGTCCTACTACGCTATGTCTGGAGCAGGTCCTGCTATGCTATATATGGTGTAGTACACTAGGTTAGAAGTAGGTATCAAATTATGAGGTACAGATCCGGTGGTATACGACTACATTGGGGAAGGAGTACAGTATATGTTGAGGGGTGTACATGAAACCCTCACTGGTATGGGGGGGGGGTACCCAAGTCATTTAGGTGTGTAACTCGCTGAATTGGGTACCAGCAAATTGTGTACATACCACAGAAAAAGAGCTGGTATACATGACTGGTGTGCACCCCCATTTTTAGCAGTGATGAGCGTCAGCTTATGACAAGCAAACCTGAAGCAATCAATCTGGTTTCAAACTCACTTATATTCATTTTTCCCAATGTGTTAGCCTATAGTTAAGTACTAGAGAAATTAGTTATACATAATATAGGCTAATAGCTAATATGCAATAAAGTACCATATAATACTAATGTAAATATCAGAAAGAGATATATAAGTACAGGAGCAGGATAAGTAGAAGAGTTACCCTTGCTTTGATGTCTGATTTCTTTGTTACTGTTGCTGTAGCCTGGGCCTATAGGGTTAGACTCCTAGTGATTAGCCAGTGCCTAATCTGAGCTGTATCTCTGATTAGAAAGCAGTATGTCCTTTACCTGGCAGCTGAGACTTTAATATTGACCACTACTAATTTTCAGAATTATCAATCTTGGCCAATGGTCTACAAATCTTGACCACAACATTGATAATTAAACATGAGACATTACCTTTAACAGACAGCAACTATGGCAGTTAACCTATAGTTTTGTTATTTAGAAAAAAACCTTTCAGATTTTGAAATAAATAAGGTTCATTGTTATATTAAATTTAATCAATCAACTGTAGACAATCAAGGCAAGTGTCCTGAAAATCAGATCATTGACCCCTCTTCTTTCTGGGCTGGGTTGACAATATATCCAAATCTTTAATTTGTTCTTCTTTTCTCATGATAAGTTCATACACTTCTTCTTGGGAGAATTCAATTTTTACTGAATGAGATAATCCCTTACTACATAGTTTCTGTTGTAAACACTGCTTATTAATATTCAAAATGTGGATGAATATGGAAAGATGTAAATCAGCTATTAGTTAATAATGTGAGGTAACATCATAGTAGGGTTTATCTAATTCAATATAGTCAGCATATTTTGACCTACTATATATGGTGTTGTAGGTTTAGATCCATTGACAGTTTTCTTTCCAGTATTTTACAGTTCAACAGTATATGTTCAGGGGTTTCTTTTGTGTTTTTACAGTACCTGCAAAATGGGCTATTGGCAACTTCTCCATTTGGCTGCTTTATTTTGTATGAAGGAGAGTGGTGGTTGAAGTTAGCTGTATTTGAACACAGGCAGTTGAACCAGACTGATTGTATACTGGCTGGAAAGGGGGATAAATTTGGTGGCTTTAATTCAAGCAATGTTTTTAGTCATAATCTAGTTGTATCCCTTATAGTTAGAGATTTCACTGGTTCCATTTGGCTTTTTGCTTCTTGCTTTTCTATCTTGTCTGCTTTTTCATTTCCTTCTTTACATAGATGACTAGGTATATATTGAAATTTAGTAACAAAGCCTAATCTTCCAAGGCTGCTTAGGTTTTCTTTGGTTTGATGTAGGCCTATGCCCAGTGTTTCAAACTTAGTGTTTCATAGGATATAGAGAGCAGATTTAGAGTCAGAGAATATTACTATATGTTAATTGTTGCGTTTCAGTTTAATTAGGGTATCTAAGCACAAATTGATTGCAGCTACTTCAGCTGTTAGTGTGCTAGTTCCTGCCTTGTGTTTTTTCACAATACATAGGCTTAGCTCCTTTAAAAAGCATCCACTTCCACATCCTTCTTCACTTAAAGATTGATCAACATATACTTGGGCATATCCATTAAATTCCCTTTTTAAGAGCTGTTTGAAATCATGGATTGCAGTTTGGGATTCAATTTGTTCCTATTTTGAGGGGAGGAATTCTAGTTTAACCCTGGGGTGATTGATCCCCAATTAAATTTGAATTCAACTCCTCCATATTCTGCTCCAGACTGCTCATGCTGGGTCGGCTTATAATAAAAATTAACCAGGAAAATATTAATTTTTAAAAGATTTAATCAGTCGGAATAACATAACTGCAAGTGTAAGTTGACCCCACAAAACCCCTGGAGAAAGGTATTTAAGCTATGGCATTTGTCTATTGTTTATATAAAGTATTTGCTATTGAGAAAGATGTATGAATTTTTTCCATGGGAGGGGGGGAGGTTTTGGGCATTTGGCCTAATGGAAGGAATACTCATATAAACTTCAGAGAGGGCTCATTTGCTTGGAAATTGAAAGTTCTAGTTCACTTTTTTAGCATCACAAGATATTGGAGGGTAGCCAGCTCCCCCCCAAACCTCTTTTTTTCCTGATGCATCCAATAAAAATTTTAAATGTTTCCAATAAAAATATTCAAAGATCATATAACAAAAATTCTGGTGCCAACACAACCACCCAGGGCCCAGGGCAGGCATTGTAAGTTGTGTCCTAGGGGCATATATGAGTCTTATGGAAGGGATGCTCATATTCACTTCAAAGAGGGCTCGTTTAATTGGAAATTGAAAGTTCTAGTTCAGTTTTAAGAGTCAAAAGGGATTGGAGGGCACCTAGCCCTCCCTCCCCTCCATTCCATTTTTTATTCAAACCTATCCGATAAGAACTTTGAGATAGCTTTTTTTTTAAATATTTAAAAGTTCATACAAATTTCAGGGTCAACAGAGCCCCCCAGGGCCCAGAGGCAGGTGTTGTAAGTTATGCCCTGGGGAATTTATGGCTCTTATTGAAGGGGTGCTTGTAAAAACTTCAGAGACGGCTCATTTGATTGGAAATTGAAAGTTCTAGTTCAGTTTTTTAGAGTAAAAAGAGATTGGAGGGCAACTAGCCCCCCCCATGCTCTATTTCCCCAAATACATGCAGTAAAAATTTTGAGATGGCCATTAAGTTAAAAATTGCTCAAAAGTCAGATAGCAAAAATTCAGGTGTCCTCACTGCCCCCCAGGGCCTGGGGCAGGCAGTGTCAGTTGTGCTGCATTGGGTCCCGGAGTATCATTATAGTAATCGGAGGTCCGACTCAGTGAAATTATGGGATACAGAAATTGCAGCGCACACACGGACAGTGCTCAAACTAACACAGGAGAAATCGAGCTGGTGGGCGTCCTCGTCAATAATTTTCCCTGAACTGTTGGACAGGAAAGTAAGCATGGTCAAGCATTTTCTGAATAAAGCGCGCGGGAATTTCTGTAAAGTCTCTAGAGTTCCACATGGGGTAGCGGTTTATCGCAATTCTACTAAATGCAGCCTCAAAATAATCTTTACACTTGAACTGAACTTCCGCAAACCAGGGAACGAATTGAAAGGTGGATAATGCCAGTAGGATCAAAGGACCTGAATAGTGGTGAGTATTTCTATAAAACGGCCGTTAAAACTTGGACACTATTAAAAGTAAAGTAAGATTTTGGGCAAAAAATTTTCTGGCTTATTTTTGGCTTGTTTTTCCAAGGCTGCGGCTTACTTTTTTGTTCACAATCTGGCCACACTGGTGTTATACATCATTTAAGCAGAAGATCTATTTTTCAAAGTTTCACTTTTTTAACACAAAGATATTTAGAGGATTAAAGGTCAGGCCCTTGTAGAGGGAGAAGGAATAAAGATAGATACTTCAAAACAAATTGCCAATACATTATTTATTATGTATAAACATCCTAGACATTGTCCTTGTAATATCCTGCACCATTTAAAAGATAGACAACAGTATCTAAAGGAGAATTCTAAGCTTGGATTAAAATTATACTAGCCACTTTTAGCTAGGTTAGGAAGGGATGGGTCTACAGGCTAAAGTATGTCCTGGGCAGGTATTTGGAGTAGCCTATCCACCTCTGCTCATTCTCCCTCTAGAGGATTCTGACCTTTGACAAACTTTTAAAATCTCTGTGTTATAAAAGTGAAACTTTGCAAAATAGATCTTCTGCTTAACTAAAGTACAGCAAAATTGTTATCAGCTTCACAACTTTGTTCAATCTTAATTTATAATCTTTTAAAGATATGCAAATATTTAATAAATTTTGAAGAAAAAAAAACATTAAGATGTCTTAAATTCTACTAAAATAAAAGGAATTGAATATTCATACATAACTCCACAGAAAAACGATATGATAACTCAAAATTAATTGAATATGTTGGCATAAATTTAGGACCAGTAGCCTACTGGTTATAATGATACATTTTAAGACAACGATTCATACTTCATAATATGCAAAATAATCATCTTTAATAAGGTTTCAAGGGTGACAAAATTTATCATCACTTCTTTCCTCTTTTTTTTCAACTTCCAAAAAAAACAAATGTTAAAAAATAAATGCTTTAAATAATTTTTTTTTATTTTTCTAAATTATTTATTAATTATTTTTCATCTTATATATTTTTTTATAGATGGCATTCATCCTTGTCATTCTTAGTTTTGTATTATTTTTTTTTTTAATGATTGAAAAAAGTGGCTAAAATACAAAATAAACCAACATCTACATATTTTATAAAAACATAATTTATAATAAATATTATGAATATAGTTACGAAAATTTACGTTTTTTGGTTCCAGAATGATCTAGCAGTTTCACAATCAGATTGAATTATACATATTTACCTTACCTTAATTCACACTTTAGAGCAAATTAAGGTCCATGCTGGATCTGTTGTGCTCCGGGTTTATATGATTTAATTTAGTTATTGGCTGGTGCATTGAATGGTGCCAGGCAATTTTTGATCTGGCTGATGAATATCAGCTGTGTATATCTTAGTTGCTTATATATACAAATGATAATCTGTCTCATTTATTTGTAAAAATAATTTTTCAAGTAAAACTAACAAGATAACAAGCAATGGGGTTCTCAGATCTCCAATTTTGAAGTTTAATGATTTGGGTTTTTATTAATACTTTTAATTTTTGACAACGCTCATTAAAAAAAATCGTAACGAAAAATGACCAGGATGAATGAATGCTATCCATATAACATCTTCTTTGGCAACTGATATCGGTAATTTCAAAAGATTTATGCATTTTGTCAGCATGTGGGTTTATTGTTGACTTTTTCTTTTAAGCTGGAAAAAGAAGGATTTCTAGATGAAAGGCTTGATTATGATGGCTCTCCCCTTGAATAATATGTTAAATATGATCATTATACACATTTTAAAGTAAGAATTTTTTTCTTAACATGTCTTCTTATCAGGACCTATACTTCTAAATTTATACCAACAAATTTCAGGACCCTCTAGAGGGAGAAGGAGTAGAGCTAGGTACTTCAAAATACCTTCTAGGACATACTTTAGCCTGTAGAGTCCTCCCTAAAAGTTTCATTTTACTCACTTTATCCTGTTCCAAGATAGCCAAAAGTAGCTCCAGAAGAATTTTACCATCATTTTTGTCGGAAATGGATTTTAGCCCCACTATGCGAGCGACCAGGGATGATTATACATTTACAACGTAAGGGGTGGGTTCCTTTTATGTTTGTATTCATGTAGTTTCCCGTTTGAGTGGTCTACCAACAATAGCCGTCGTAACCATCTACAGAGTGGGGAGCTAGAATGAGGTGGGATAATCTTAAGTTCAGAAAAATTTGATTATTAGGCCTATATTTGCAAATAGCACTAAAAAAAAGGAATAATGTGGTATATTAACTTTTGTTGTACCTCACTAATATGATTTGGTCAATATTTACCCAAGGCATTAGGTTAGGAAAATGAAACTTTCAGGAATGGGTCTACAGGCTAAAGTTTCTCCCAGGAAGGTGTTTGGAAGTACTTACCTCCACTCCTCCCTTTAGAGGATCCCAAAATTTGCCTACATAACAGGTCCATGCCTATTATAATTTTGACAAAAAAACATTTTACCTTAGTTTTCGGTTTCTTTTTATATGAATTTAGTTCTGAAAATGCAGTTCCTTATATTTGAGTAGATTTTTAAGCCATATCAATGTTTTTTTTTTCCAAATCTAGGAAATGTATTTGCATGGGATACCACCAGATGGATAATTTGACAGTGTATATATATATATACAAATCTTTCAATTAGGCAACTGACAAATCAGTCTTTTAAGGCTAGGACTCCTGCCTGACAAAAAGAACCTTATTAAGACCACAATTGTTACTCTCTAATATGCAGAATGATCCTAGTTTACACATTTTGAAGGGGGAGAGCCTTTATTTTTTCTTCTTTCCTTGTTTTTCCAGCTTTTCTAAGAAATTAAAGAATTTCTTAGAACCTATATATTCACAGAATATATACCCCCATCCCTCTAATGTGCAAATATATGCCTAGAATTGGATTCTCAATCTGAATCTAACATCCATTTGCACCACAAATGAACTTAACTCCCATATTAGCCATGTGGTGGATGTCCTATTTGCATATCTTTAAAACCTTATAAATTATGATTGGGCAAAGTTGTGGAGCTGAAAACAATTGTGTTATGCTTCATTTGAGCTGAAGATATATTTTTCAAAGTTTCACTTTTATAACACAGATATATTTAGAGGTCATCAAAGGTCAGGACCCTCTAGAGGAAGAAGTAGTGGAGGTTAGTAGTTCAAAATACCTTCCCAGGACATACTTTAGCATGTAGCCCCATTCCTAAAAGGCTCATTTTATCAAACTAACCCTTTAACAATATAGCTAACATAAGCTAAAGTAGAATTCTAGGCCTATGGTATAATTATACATTAGAAAATTGTGGTTCTAACTGACTGGGGCGAGGTTTGGACGGGCTAGTTCTAGGCTACAGGATGTAGTCTGTCATGGGACGGTATATGAAGTAGCCTACCCACCTCTGCTCCTTCTCCCTCTAGGGGGTCCCGACCTTTGGAAACCTATTAAGATGTATGATTTATAAAATTGAAATCATCAATATAGACCTTTTGCTTAAATAAAGAACAACAAAATTGTTTTCACCTTCACAATTTTGTTAAATCCTAATTGATAAGGCTTTAAAGATGTGCAAATGCATTTCCTAAATTTTGAAAAATTCCTCTGTTCAATAAGAAAAACATTTGCTCACTAATTATTTAATTTTCATTAAACCTTAATATCTCAATCTCTTCCACAACACTTGAGAATTTATACGGTTTTTCTAAGATTTCTGGAAAAGCAGGTGTTGGCTTTTAACCTTTTTTCATTTATTCAGATAGGGTGATTGTTCAAAGTATCAAACAGACTTGAATTTATAATTATAAAATTACAAATTACAAATTTTAGACAAATAAAAAAAGTCTTTTAAATCATATTAATATGAATATTTACAAATTAAAATATAATCATTTTATAATTAAATTATAAAAAAATTTTTTTGCTTTTTTTTTTCAAATTTTAATAAAATGTTCAATAATAAAATTAAAATACAAGCTTACTATTTGTCTTATCACTGATATTATTTTTTTGTAGATGTTTGTTAAAAAAATGTCCAAGTTGAGGGGAGGGGGGGTGTACAAAAAAACTAAAAAAATGAAAAAAAAATTGTGTTTGTTACATTTTGTGAAGTTTTTACGATACAGACCACAATTTTGGAGAGGGGTTCAAACCTCCCCCCCCTGGATGCGGCCTTGCGCGGAATGCTTGAATATATAAGCAAATCCACAAGGGTTATACGGTGGATATCTCTACACAGCGACTCAATAGTAAGAAGATTGGAGGCGACTAACTGAAACCCTTTTTACCTCTGGAGGAACTTAAGGAACTAAGGTCTAAAAGAATTGCAAGAGATCCGAATTAGTCTGTGATCCAAGCTACTTCCAACACCTGTATCAATCAAGCTATCAAACCATTACTAAAGCCTTTTTTGGGGAATTTCGATCCGGATGTTCTCACATTATTTATTTAGATTGTAATTTTAAGGCTAGATTGACATGTATGTTATTACCAGTTGCATGTCAAAATAATTTGGGATTGACTGCATAAGCTTTTTTACTGGACTCTAGAGAAGGAGATAGCTCCATTGATGAGGTTTGTCCAACAGAAATATTGTGCACTCTTTTTGTGGAAGTATACCTTTGACAGTTGAGTTTTATTACTGTACCACTGACAACCACCCGATTTTGTGTTTTCTGCAGTTACTGACATCACAGTTGCTGAGTGAATCTATCAAGCAACAGTTTCACTAATATATAACCCTTCTAACAATCTTTCAGACTTTGCAGTTACCTTAAGATTGTAAAAAATTTACTAGCATTGCTTTTGCTGATCTCCATTTCATATGTGAAGGTTTTCTCATAGTAGATAATGCCTTACTATAGTTGCACCATTTTGTGTCAGGGTAGAGTAGCACCTGGCAGTTCAATCTATGTACCAAATCATTTGACAAAAGAACATTTTTGATTACAGCCATGTACACTGTAGCCATTTTGGGCCCACTGGTTGAAGACCAGTGAAGGTTACATTACCCAGCTTTTAGGTTGCTACGATTCCTCTGTTTTATACAATTGAAAGTTTTCTTACATTATGCTACCCCTTGGCAGATACTGAGACACTCTGACTGCTTCCTTTGGAAAAGAACTCAAATACTTGAATTTAATATGCTGGATTTACCAATGAGATAGTCTCAGTATGTATAGATTATTTTTTATTGAACGTGGGGTTATATTACACTGCTTTGTTTTGACCTGCGGAGAAAAAAAAAGGTTCAATCAGGGAGTTAGAAAAATCAGGACACTAACCAAATGTCAGGTTGGGTTACAGCAGAATACTACAGCCAAATGACAGAATGGGTTGCAAACTCACCATTGAAAATATTTTGAGTTTAGGAACAATATGAAGATTTTATACCCCTTGTGCCTTCAGTTAGATGATCACTTGACAGGGCCAGCCTGTAATGAATAGATCTCAGGAAAGAAGGAAGAGTGAAGATACAGCAGGTGAATCTTTGGTCTTTGTCTTGCTTGTACCCATACTTCCAGATATCAGATTTTACAGTACTTTACTAACACAAGTCTGTATTAATCTTTGGCTGCCAAAGCAAACAAACGAATCTTATTTTGTATCAGCAGAAATAAATGCTGAATGAATTGACAGTTTGTTTTCTATACTGATGTGAACTCAAGGAATGAACAGGAATAGCAAGTGGATCAAATCGGAAACGTTTCTGGAGAATGTCCTCTGGCTGAACTGGTGGTTATAAGTCCTCGTATTTTCTCCCCAAATATACCTGCCACAAAAGTGAGAACCTATCAGTCCATGACATAAGTCTAGTTGACATTCCAGAAAATATTCCGGACACAGAAATAGAAACCTCAGTGACAAACAGCACTGAATCATCTAGACAAAACAGGAACCATGATTGATCAAAACCAATGGAAAAATAATTTTTCTAGATTTCAAGGGTAAGAATATGAATAAAGAAAAGTAAAGAACAGGGGAGATAGTGAATGGAAAGCTACTAATCATCTTTTTACACCTCCTACAAGGTGTGCACGCAGTAATGGCAATATAGTTTTTTGTTTTATTAAAATGGAGTTAGGAACAATTCCAGGCTGCCGCCAAGCCACGTGCCAATATAATCTCTAAACATCATATAGTTTTATTTAAATGGCACTTGTGCTTTTTAAATTTGTATATATATGTCTATATCATTTTTTTTAAATAGTAATCTATCATTTTAAAACAGAAAAAAACAACTATATACTTTTTCAATAAGAAACAGTTGGTTGATAACTAGAGCCAAGTGAATAGTGACAATAACACTCATCAACAAGTGGTAGTGGACTTGCACCTTAACAACCTGAATCTGCGTCTTGTTAAAATCCCAGCATCAAGGCAGGTACATCATATTCTGATAATTCTGTTATTGAAACCAGAATTGGGTCTAATGCTCAGACCTGTAATATTTTTGACATAGTCCTATATGATAACAGAGTTTTATTTTTATCCAGTTACTTAAAATAAACTTACATTTATTTTGAATTTCAGTTACATGTATTTTGCAGTAGGTTGCATTTAAAGTTGACCAATAATTTATACTTTTACATAGGAACATAAATTTTATTGAAAAAAAAGGCACACAATAGATTAAAGACATCTTTATCTTTCAAAGTGTTCTTATGGTTAGACTGTTACTCGAGCACGAACCATGCTCTGCATACATACCAACACTCTTTGTCCACTGCTTAAATGTGTGAATGGTTAGACCATAGCTTAGGCACTAACAATCAAATAAACTATGAATCCAGTAAAGTAAAATGAACTTTGCTTAAAAATGTCCAGAATCCCCCTGAGCTGGATATCCAGCCATACGCTAATTGTAGAAAAGGCCAACACCGATAGTCAGAATGAGTGAGATGAGTGAGGGTAAATCTGGCATAAACCCTTTTTAGGATTGTAGAAAAATGATGTAATTTCATTTGTTGATAGATAAGTCTATCTATCATCCATCCATACGTTATTCCTATGACAAAACTAAGGTAGATAGTCATATAACTTAGGGATGACTTAGTTCAGCTCAACTTTGCTCAGTGGAAAAAGGTAAAGGGTTTATTTTTGCTCTCACAAATCAGCTGATTACCACAAAAAGTTTTATATTATGGCTCGGAACTTTATGTCTGTTCATGAAAAGAAAACACCTGATGTAGCATCTCATGCTGATCTTGGTAGAAAACTACAAATTGCTAAAAACTGCAAAAAAATAATCCCAATAATAAAAACCATTATTTTATGTGGGCATCAGAAACTTCCACTCAGAGGACATACAGGATCAAGGACCTTTGTCTTTAGAGGAGACAAGTGAGAATGACAGCAATTTTCGCGCCTTTTTTCAGTGTCCTATAAATGGCGGGGATGAATCATTGAAGGCACATGTCACAAGTTGTAGTTTAAGTGGATTGTATTTAAGTTTGAAGATACAAAATGCCATAATTGAAACCTGTGGTGAATTAAATCAATCCCAATTTGTCCATCAAATAAATGAGACAGAATGTTTAGCGTTCTCACCAATCACACCTGTGGCTTTTCTGGAGTAGAGCAATTTACCTTATGAGCAAAGTTTATGTGTAGAGATCATGACGATAAAAATATCTCTTGTGGAGACTTTTAAAGTTTGTCCCTGAAAGTGATACAAAAGAATAAACATTAGAAATGGGAATCAATTTAAAATACTTAAGGGGGAAGCTTATGATGGAGCTTTATCTATGAGCGGCAAGTTTCAAGGTTGTGCTGGTATAGTCTGCAAAAGTTTTTTCCATGCAGTCTATGTTCACTGTGCAAGTCACTCCTCTGCTGAGGGGCTATGTTGGGGGCTCTCTCTCTCTCTCTCTCTCTCTCTCACTCTCTCTCTCTCTCTCTCTCTCAGTCTCTCACACACTCTCTCTCTCTCCCTTACACTCTCTCACTCTCTCTCAATCTCTCTCACTCTCTCACACACACTCACTCACTCTCTCTCACACTCACTCTCACACTAACTCACACAAAAACGCACACACTCACTCTCTCTCTCGCTCTCTTTTTCTCTCTCTCTCTCTGTCTTTCTCCACTCTCTTCTCTCTCTCCCTGTCTCTCTCCATCCCTCTCTCTCCGTATCTCCTCTTCTTCCTCTGTCTTTTTCCTCTCACTTGTTTTCTCGCGCTCCTTCATTTCTCCCCATCTCCCACGTTTTATATATCCCCCTCTTCCAATCACCCTCTCTCTTGGTCTCGCCGCGCTGACATCTCCTTTTCTTTACCACAACTTCCTCGTGCTCTCGGTGGTGTGGTAACATCAGTTATTGTATGTAATTCCAAGTACTAATTTTAGATAAATTGTTGTCTGTATGCCTAGATGTTTGTTGTAGTGTGTGATTCTCATCTTGCTTGTCCCTATTGGGGTAACTATGACAATTTCCGAAAAACGAAATCGTTGCATGGAATAAATACTAGTTAATGGCCATAGATATTCTTGGCAGGGGAGGGATAACCTTGCTTATAATGGCTCACCGTTTAGCCATATTAAATAAAGAGAAACAAACAATTAGCGACAATTAAAATTTAACCATAAAAAATCGCCGTGAATACAGGGAGACTATTTCTTCGCCTGTTTTTCAAAACCAGTGAAAATTACGTGATTGCCAACAAATTTGATATCTGTTGTATTGTTGTAAGTTTTAAGTAAAGTCCAAGCAGCCACTTGAACTTTGAGATTAGAGGTAGGGGATGCCCCATTCCGTAGTAGTAATCAAATTACAACACAGTAGTAATCAAATTTTGACAAAGAAAAAAGTTTGACAGGTTCTAAATTTTGTTAATATTTTAGAATTGATAGTTCTGCAAAATTGTCCCCTTTTGTCTTTTAGTAACTAAAGCTCAGCATCTTTCTAAGTACTCAATTTTTCTTTATCTGCAGGGTAAAATTGATGTTCCCGTAGTTGCTGGCACTGCCCGAGTCCCAAAACAAAAGAAGAAAGAAGATGGAGAGAAAGAAGATGCGAAAAGACAATTCAAAAAGATGGAGAAAAAAGCAGCTGATACTCAGGTTACCACATATCTTTTTAAAAGTATTCCCTTTTGGTTTTCACTAAAATTTATTTAGTTGTCAACTTAAAATAGCACCGAGTGTATTGAGAGACTGGTTAAGAGGATCAACTCATTGTTTGTTCAGCAGGAGGGATGTGCTAAAGCACACGATGGCTTGCACCAGCCCCCTATTACACTTCCTGGCTGAGGGGCCATGAAACGGAGATCAGCACCGGTTTGGATAGGGCCTCCTTCCTTCCTTTTAATCTCCCTTCCCCCTAATCCCCCTTCTTATCCTGCTTCCTTTTAATTCTTTATGAGTGTGACTGACACCGAATGCAAAGTATATGAAACCCAAGTATATGGGTATTCTTATATATTAGTTTTGTTACAACTTTTTCATGGGACCTTATTGGTGCTTGTGGACCGTTTCATCCGTACCCACTTCCCCCTCATATATGCTATCATTTAGTTATTTAGCTTGCATCTTATTAATACTGAGTTCTATATAAAAAAAAAATACTGCAGGTAAGTATGCTGGGCCAAGTATTGATATTTTAGTATTTTCTCAATATTAATTGTTGCCAAAAGTTTATAGTAACAGTCGAGTTAAAATAAAAATTTTAATTTTGTATAATACATAATAGGATTTCAGTATTTTTCTAGTAAAACCTGGGGGCATTTGGTTTCGTTGGATAACCAATAAAAAAAAAAAAAAATACAAAAAAGCAAATATATTTCCTCTAATTTTTTCTTTGTTTCTTTTCCATTTTTTATTTTGAAATTGGGGTACGGTAAATGGGAGGGAACGATATGGAATCTGTTTTCTCTGTTGCTTGTTTTTAGTTCTCTGAGGCATCGAGTTCCTTCATTTTTAAAATTGTAATTGCTTTTGTCACGCGGGGTGAGTATCAAAAAACGAGAAAAAGCAATACATTTTTATTTATAGCTTCTTCAAAATTAGGTCTGGACCCCATCCCCCACTATGTGTGTGTTTGAGATAATGCTGCTGAGGGGTACAGGTGCAGTTATAATCACATTTGTAATTTTTTTTTTCTTTGGCAGGGGGGGGCACTCGATTCTTTGTGCTTTGCTCTTCCCGTTTGTAACTATATATGTTTTATTGCCTGTCCATTTACTAAAAAAAATTAGGGTACCTTAGCTTTATATCATGGAGAGATATATTTTGACAATTTTGCTTTTTATATATTTTTATAAACGAAGGTGTGTTTTTGAAATATATATACTAGATCATTCAAGTTTGTTTATACTGATTTTGTTACTTTTAATTCAATTAGGAAGGTAAATTAAATGGACTAAAAAAAAAGACACGATTGGGAATGGAAGCAAAGAAAGAAGAAAATTTCCCCAGGTAAGCATTACGATATTCCTCTATCAAGGTATAGTTGTTACGAGGTATTGTATTACGTTTACTGTCAAGTCAAAGTAAAAAAAAAAAATCTTGCGGCATTAAAGTCTGGAATAATATATTAATGCTCTGACATATGGAATTTCTAGTATTTATGGGAATTAAAGTCCATTCTTTGAAATTAGCATAGAAAAAGTGCTTCAGGATGTGCAGGGTTGATTATTTTTTGGTGTATTCAGTAAATTTTGAGCTGTGTAACTGAACCCCCGTTTAACTCTACCCATTTAACTCAACACCCATTCGTTTCAACACATGTTTAACTCCACCTCCATGCAACTGAAGCTCTTTTTAACTCAACCCCGTTCAAATCAATATAATCTGCTAAAGGGTTTGAATTGAATGGGGGTTTAGTTGCATAGGGATCAAGCTATATAGGGCTGAGTTAAATGAGAGTTAATTTGCACGAGGGTTGAGTTGAATAATAGTTGAAATGCGTTTGGGATGAGTTACAGGGCGGTTGAGTTTATTAAGGTTTGACTTGAACGAGGGTTTAGTAAGAAGAGATCTTGTTGGATTTAGTTTTAAATGAATTGATTGAGTTGAACAGTCTTGAGTCATATGGGAGGTGAGTTACATGGGAACCGACTTTTAAGTAGTGTCAGTAACGGCCTTTACTTGTTTCTTTATTAATACACTCATCGTGATAATTCAGGGGTTTTTGAAGGGCTCTGAAACCGTTTAATTTGTATTTGTAGCAACCGTGGACAAAATCATCTACCTGCATTTCCAAAGTATTTTCTGCTATTTAGAACCGAAATTAAGATTAAGTGATGGGGAGCGCGTTGCGATTCCAAGACATTTCGAAACTAGTCAAGTATTGCAGAATACATTAGATAGTATACACATCCCTAAGTGGTGGGGTGGGGGTGACTCTGGGCCCAATGATTCCCTGGGTGCGTTCTTGATGCGAATGCCATCACTTAATATTGATATCCCTTCTAATGTGAAATTTTTCTCTTCATCCCTTATCATAATGATCAATCCTAATGCTGTGCTTATCAAATGGTTTATGTGTAAAAAGTCTGGGAATCGATAAAAATTGTCTCAACATAGGAGTTGTAACCACACTTACACCGAAAATTGTCTCGTTTCTTTTTTCTTTTTGTTTCAGATGACGTATGACCTGTAAGGCGTCACAGAGAGCATGAGCCGTTGAAACTTTCGGCCGAAAGCTATATTGGTGAGAAGAAATCAAGGACATGGATTGCTGACTGCCGAAGAGAAAGGATGACAGAAGTCTGAATATAATTCTCTCGAAAACTTTGGATATAACAGGAAGAATTAAGATTTGACGATAATTACCTATCTTAGTTGGATCACCCTTTTTAAGAACTAGAGAAACAATGGCTCACTTTAGTAAATCAGGGAAAACTCTGTTGGTGCAAAATTGGTTAGCAATGTGCTTGATGGGCTCGTAAACCAAAGGAGATACGGTCTTTAGAAGTTTATTACTTAATACAGGATTTTCAGATATAAAACTAATAGGGAGGATGATTTCAAGTACCTCATTGCTATCAGTTGGGGAGATAAACAAGGATTTAGAATAGAAGCAAGGGAGTACAGCCTGTAAGGAGGAGCGGGAGCCAGTATGAGGAGCATTAGAAAAACAATTATTAAATGCGTCAGGTGCATGTAAAGGGTCTTGCACAGTGAACATAGGGGCTCTGTCACCATACCTTTTTAATGCTTGTTTATACCCTGTGCTTTCTCGTATTTTTCCGTCGTGTTTTACGGGTCTAACTAATTTATCTTATATTGCATATGCAGATGATTTATTAGTTATTAGCCGTTCAAAATTCACCCTAGCTAAGTCTACCCAGTTTGTTTCTAAGCTTTTGGAAAAAATTGGCCTCGTGCTTAATGCTGAAAAATGTGTGTTCAATGCTAAAAACCCAAGTAGTGTTTTGAGTTGTAGTTCTTTGTCAGTTAAGCTGGCTCCTGTGTTGCGTTGACTCAGGATTAGCATCTGCTCTTCTATTTCAGCTATCCGTGCTAGTGCACTTGCAGATATTAAGAATAAGCCTAAAGCAGGCTATGCTAAAATTCTCCCTAATCGCGGCCGACATTCTCGTAAGGCAGTGGCTAAACTCTATTCTACATATTGCGACCATTCCATTCTTTTTCTATCAAGTTTGCACCCATTTTTTAATACTAGTGATATGCAGGATATTAGAGTTTTGTATTTCCGTTATTGTAAATATCTTTTTTATTTGCCTCGTTGGTATAGAAACCTTAAGATTATTTGAATGTTTAATGCAACTGATATATTGACGTCACATAATCAGTTGGACTCCAAGTTAAAAGATGAGGCCTGCAAGCGGTTGGGTCCTTTTCATCCTCTTGTGCGATTGTTCTGATTTGCATTTGTAGTTTTTTATATTGATATTGTTTTGCATGAGTTTTGTTTTGTATGTCTTTACCTTTTATTTTCATTTTTTACTCCAATTTTTATAATGATAGTGGGTCAAAAATAAATTATTATTAATATACATTTTTGAGGATATCCTACCTTGGTAGACCATTCCAAAATGAGATGCAGCGTCTTACAAAAATGTTCAAGTACTGACTAAAAGGTGCCTCCTCTTGTAGGTAATCTAAGCGTACTGTATGTCCGCCTGTTTGCTGTATTTTCTTCCGAAACACTCTGTGATAATTGAAAGGACGATGTTCGACATATTAAAAATGTACTAGTAAAAATTTCCACAAGAGTTTCATACAAGTGAATATCCTAAAGTTTATACTTGTTCTAAGTCATGTATTGCCAAAGTGGGTTTGACCTTAACTTTGTAATAGGGGACCCAGAGATCGAACTTTGCTGTAGCAAAACTGCGTTCACTTCTTCCTTGACGTTTTGTTTTGTATTCCTCCCACTTTTCTTTTATTATTACAGGCTTCACGGCTCCATCACAAATGATGATTTGCCGCTAGTCCTGGTTGTTACCTCATTTTCTAACACTGAGGTACTTGTTATACCTTCTCTTGAACGCGTCAAGGGAAGTTTTGCGTCATATTTATTTTATACGCAGTTCTGCCGGCCGGAAACACAAATTTTTGACTTTTTTTTATAAGAAACCCACCAAATCCTCTTCTGTATGATTTTTTTTTTTTCATCGGGCATCGCCTGCACAGAGGTTGGCACAGAGGTTGGCCACCGCTCTCGCCAAGGTTGCATAATGGAGATAGTTGATGTTTATTATGAGGAATGAGGCATGTTGTCAGTTGTATAGACAGACTGTCTATACGGCTGGTCAATATCTAATTGCGATAACAAGCAGGTCATCATCAAGTTATGGGCTTCCATTAGTAAAAGATACGGTTGTTAAATTCATGTGTGCAAGATCATGCAGAAAGTTATCAAGTTATTGATGCGCTGGAGCTCCGGCTATTAAAAAAAGAAACTCTAAGTACTGCCGATATTTTTAAAACATGAATTTTACCGTGGGCACCCAAGCATGAAACTGAATGTTAATATTAATCAAATTTCTCTGGCCTACGTCTTACATCTCTGTTGAAAATCTTTAAACTTGGTGAATTTATATAGCATTTATTTAAGTTTGTTTTCTTTGTTTCTATTTCAGATACCATCTGTCTACCAGCCCAACTCCCCTTCTGTAGTCTATTTGCTAGTTATTTTCGTGATATGAGTTATAGAAGACGTAAGTTAAACACAATAATCGGATATAATAACATAGACTACTTGGAACTACTAAAATTCACTGGATATAATAGCATAGACTACCTGGAACTACCGAAATTCGCTTCAAAATCCTTAAAATTCGCTTCACAAAAAACAAGAATCAGCTCCACCTATACTTTTTGTAAGCCTCTTTTTAGTAAATATATTAACGTTTTGTAAAATTGTATGCGTAGCAACTTATGGGTTGTGAAGACAATTAAGAAATTTAAGGATTGTTCAGGCTGACTTTTTGGTTTGAGGCTTTTTTCTAATAATTTTTTTTTATCGAAGATTTGTAGACATACCACCTCACTCGATATAAATGTTGATTGCAAAGTGTCTTATTTTGATGATCCTGTTTTAAAAGTTAATATAGCCTAAAATGGGCAAAAACTGTTTTTTGTATCAACTTTAAACTTCTATTCCTAATTTCCTGGAGCTAGGGAACCCAAACACACAATAAATAGTTAAAAAAAACAGCTGGCCCCCAAATGAAGGCCAAATTTGTACTCCAAGTGGCTTGGGACAGCTTACCTCAGCAAGTTCTTGGGCACTGAGGGCCATAGCGTATGAAAAAAGGATTACGCGACTAGGTTCATCTGAAAATCTCAGTTTTGACTGTTTGAACTTTTTATTTAAATTTCTTTTTGCTAATATTATTTTTAAACCTTGAATGTATTTATAAATAAATTTATTAAATATTAATTCAACTTCATTTTAAAATTTTTATTTAATTTAAGATTCTGTAAAAAAATAAGAGACCAACAAAAATAGTAATCATATCCAAGACAAAAAAAAAACTGAACCAACATTCTGAAATAAATCAAACAAGTAAAGTAGACAGATGTGCAATTTGTCTTTTTCCATTCAGCAGTACATATTTTTTGTCTACGTTAATATAAAGGCTCTCAACTTACTGACTAAGAGACATCAGGTATTGAAAGCTAGGAGAGTTAAACGGTTTATATGCGAATATGTTTGTTTAAAATACATTTTTACTGTCCCCCTAAACAAACGTGGAGCTATTTTAAGACATAGGTTCTGTTTTTCACATTTTACTTGCGTGAGTTGGTTACGTGATATTTTTACCAATGGCTTAAACTGCCACTCTTAGCAGCAATATGTATTGACTTAAAAAACCTGTCTTCCACAAAAATATATTTACAAAACAGAACATATATGTTGGCTTCTGACTTTTAAAAGTATGGATGATTCACATTATATTTCTACAGTAAATCGCAGTTCGACGCACTCGGTTTACCACTGAGTAAATCACTGGGACAGGACGCTTCGGTTGAGCAGGACAGTTTAACTGTGGTAACTGAAAAGGTGCCATGAAGCGCACATAAATAATCCACCCCCCATCCGTTTAATGCGTACTATCAACTATCAGGTAGGAAGTCTACCACTTGAAAGGTTGTTCAACATTGTTTATACAGGTTGAATATGCATGACTCTCAATTTTATTCTTAAACTTTACTAGACTTGGATTGAAGTTCCTCCTCCTAAAATGAATTAGATCCACCGACTTGCCATCTCAGTCTATCCAGTTTGCTTCTCAAACAATTCCAAAGTCTTTCGACTTTTCTGAAAAGTGGTATACTATCTTTCTTTCTTGAAAGAAAGTAGGAATCTAAGCTTTTTTATACCAAGATGAATATCCTTTTCATTACCAGTGTTTGTTAGTGTATTACATTACTACAGTTAACATTCAGACTTCTTCAGAAAGACAAGCACATTGTTCAAGGTCTGTATAGTAACCATAAATTGTTTGTGTTAATATTTGTGTTACACTTCAGATGGCAAGATAATCATTTTACTTTTTCAGCGCAGTGATAGTATTGGGAAATGCCATAAGATACTTTGCGTAAGACCAAACACGTGCGCAAAAATTCATTACAAAGAGGTGCTCTATATCTAAAGGTAGAGGGGGGAGACAAGGCACAGTTCCAAAGAAACATAAAAATTGATAAACTATACGACAATTAATAACTTGTGTGATTAATCAAATCGACCTGCTAAAATTCGGAAGAATGGGCCGTAGCAATTACATCAGACACTAGAAGTGGCAGTGATAGAGCAACGAGTCGGACAGATGGCCTAAATGACTTAAACACTATCTAAAAGCAACTCCTTTAACAATTGTTTATAAAACTTTTATTTTCGTTATTAGTGAAAATTTTTTTGCTTGCGTAGAACTTGCAGAAGAAACTTTACTAAGTAGGGCAATGACAGAGCCACTTCATGACTTCCTAAGCTTAATCATGGTTGCAATAGTCAGACCAAGGCACAATTTTGGGGAAGAGATTCTAATATTTATTTGATATTCATTTTAATAATATTGTTAATATTTAATTAGATCTACACAAAATTGCCAAAAAATTATAAAACATGAGAAAATTTGTGTTTCCAATTGACACCAAGAGCACAATAACAAAACTTTTATATAAATTGCCAAAGTGAGAAATGAAGCAAATAATCGGACTAAATTAAGAAAAGGGTGAGTAAACTGATATTCATAATGTCCAAATCTCACAATAAAAAAAAAATACCGTATAAAAATGTCAATTTGAACAATCAAAACCATCGATCGATTAATAAATTAATTATATTTTAATTTCTAAAATATTATATTTAGAGAATGCAGTATATCCTCAATAGCTAGGATTTTGTTCCAGCGAAGTTTAGATAACCCAATTTTGTTAGTAGGTTTCTAGAGCTAGAAATGTAATTCTAGACATAGGTTAATCACTGGGTACAGAGACTTGGTTTTAACGATTTGTAATAGGGTATAGTGACTAACAAGTTTCATAGAGAAATTACAGTAACGAATAAAAACATGTAAAATTGATAGATTTGGTCAGAAGACTCATCTCGATGCTCAGATCGGTACAAATAGTGATAATTTTCATCATGGGTTACGTTTAGGGGAGAAAAAAGCAAAAGTAATACGCTGTCAGAACTTTATCTATGTTTTGTAAGGTGTTTGACACGTAATGCTCCAGTAGTTATTGTGATATTTGATTCATAGGACACCTTCACAGCATGTTGACTATTAGCTTTAATCAGTCATTTTTTTGTTGTTGTGGATCTAAATTATTAGTCGCGTTTGTTTTTTGATTTTGTTTGTTTACAGGGTGTTTTCAAAAGACCTGAAATCCACTCTGTCCACTCTGTGCACATTCATTGTCCATAGAAAATATTCAAGGGAGAGTTGAGGACTTTTAGTATTAATAATAGTGTTTGTGAGGACTAAAGAGTAATTTTTTAAAAAGATTTGAATTGCATAATCATACAAAATTGTTCTTATGAATTATAACTTTCTGAGATTATAGATAATAATTTTTTTGTGAAAAAAAAAAGATGTTGAAAATCAAGGGGAATAAATTTAAAATTTGTTTAAAATCTATAATTTTTTCCAGGTTAGATACAGATAAATTTTCAAATTTCAATTTCCTAGATGACTAATTTCAATATTGTAAGCTTATCGTGTTTGCTGGAATTTCTTATCTGTGTTAGAGTACAGAGTTTTATAATCGGCAGGCCAGAGTATGGCAGTTCGTGTCTTATGTTCACGGGTCTATTAAATTGTTTTACTGAATATAATCGACCAACAGTGTTTGCAGTTCAGGAATCTCCCCCGTTTCATGGAGATTCTTTATGTCTCTGTAGGTCAAACTTTTTTATCCAGGAATTTAGGAATTTTTATAAATTTTGTAGATTGTTGAGTAGCTCGTAGGGTTTTCGTCGTGGACACTACTTTTCAAATCGAAGTAGAAAATGGAACAGAAGTAACTTTCCTTCTCATTTTTAAGAAAGCTGGTAAACTGGACGCTTCATAAAAAGAGTTAAGGATCTTTTTTACAGTATATTCGGAGCCGTATTATGTTCTATGTTGAGAGAACCTTTTAGGAGACGATGACTCAAAAATTAAATTAACCTAGAAGTCAGAGGTAGAGAGATTCGAAATTCTTTCAACACTTCTAATCATTTGAAGAAAATCAGGTAAAGTTGCAGATTAGGGACCCATGTTGTCACAGCTACAGAGATATTTCTAAAATATCAAGTAGTTGCAGTAGGGAAATAATTACAGAAATTGTGCGACTGGACGTCCCTCTTCAACTTTAAACCTTGTTAAACTGAATAACTTATAGTAATAAATAAAATGTTTTTATCAGGAGTCACTTTTCCTGCCTGATTTTGTGCCTAGACGTACAACATCGTTATCTATCAAGATAAAAGAAATTTTCGAGAGTTTCTACTTAAATCTTCTCTTGCTTCTCTTGTTTCCACAGACTCTTTGCCTCTTTTTCTGATTTTTGATTCTTAAACTGCAAACTGGGATGTAGTTACTTTGGGGGGGGGGGGGGTTGAGAGGTGCGAGTAATGCAGATAATTAATTTCGTGTCAGTAAGAAATGTTTACGTTTACGTGATAATGACTTAAATGTGAGTGACAGCAAGCTGGGAGTCACCCGGACGAGTGTACTAAATGACTATAAAGTTGCTATATGAAACTACATTACATTGCTTAAATTAAATGAACTTTGCTTAAACAAAATGAACTTCAGAAAAGACAAAATGGAAAAGCTTTTATATGTAAATATATATATATATATATATATATATATATATATATATATATATATATATATATATATATATATATAGCTTTTCCATTTTGTCTTTTCTGAAGTTCATTTTGTTTAAGCAAAGTAATGTAATGTAGTTGCATATAGCAACTATATATATAACTATATATAACTAGTAACTATATATATATATATATATATATATATATATATATATATATATATATATATATATATATATATATATATATATTTATATATATATATATGTGTTTTTATTTCTGTCAAATAAATACACATTTTTTTCCTCAAAATTGTTTCAGCCAAATTATTCAGGTTTTATTCTCTGTTTGTTTTGAGCACTGTGTATTAAGCTTCAATATGTCTTGATGTCTTCTCATAGAGGATTCGTGATAAAATTAAAAAAAAATCATGAATTTTGCAATTATATCCAGTTTTCTTAATTATATATCTGTCTACTTCGAATTTGTCGCAAAGAAAAATGTTGAAAAATACCGATTTGTTTATTTACACTACCATTGTTCTCAATATCTAGTAAAATCCAATAGTCTTTATTCATTAAAAGGTAGACATAGAGTTAAAAATTATTTTACTTAGTTATTGGTGGAATAGAGAATCAAGGCCCATGATAGAAATATAGTAACAATTAATCCTAAAAAAACTTTGAGTTTTTTATTATATAAAAAAAACTACAAGATTTCTCACTTTACATAATATTAATTTCAAGTCATTCCCTTAATACATCTTTTGTTCCTATAATTTGTTTCGGCAACTATGTATGTTGTGTAAAATTATGTACATGGTAAAATTGTGGTAAAATAACATTTTCCTGCTACAGGTGGCAAAGCTGTGACACAAACTGGTAGATACATTAACCCAGGCCTTTCCGCTTTGTGATAAATAAGACAAGATTTATGTACCGTATTTCAACCAGTAGGCACTGAGAAAAATGTGGTTCAAGACCGCTCTCTAGATCTATAATGGAAGAAAGGTTGAGGTGGCTAGGGCACGTTGTGTAGATGAAGAATGAGAGATTGCCGAAGATTGTTCTTTTTTGCGAACCATCTAGGGCTAAACAGAAAGCATGTTGTCTCCGCTTGTGGTTGGAGGACGTCATAAATAAAGATTTAAAGGAAATGGGAACTTCATGGGCGGAAGTATAAAGGGAGGCTTTGAATAAATTGGGTTGGAGGAGGAGGAGCGTGAGTAGCTGTCTTGGCCTCGAACGGCTTGGTGCTGTGGTGAGTTGTTAGTAATAGTAGTAGTAATATAATTTTGTACCATGAATTTCTGGAACATTCTGTTTATATGACATTTTGCAATCTTTTCGTAAATATAACATAATTAATAATTTACGTAAAGACGTAAAGAAAAGTTCGACACACATTTCTACTTTGAGTGCTCTAAGTAATTTTAGCCACCTTGTGCCCATTTCAAATACAAGCCCATTCTAAATTTTTTGATATTCTTCTTTTCGATGATCTTTATCAAAATATAAAAGATAATGCTAGCTTAAATCAGCTTGGCTAAAGACCAGAATATAGTACTTCTCATTATCTAGTATTGATGTTAATTACTGTCTATAAGCATCCAGAAACTATGGGATCTTATTGCCACCACTGTTTCAAAAGGGCTTGACAATTTGGATCACTCAATTGCCCTTGATGAAGCTAGAACCTTTGTCCTTAGCCATTCCTATTAAAGTGATCTAAATCAGTTTCATCTGATTTCTTTGAAAAAAAGTTGGCATAAACTAGCCAGAGATTTCAGACTGAAACACCTACACTCCCGCCCTCAGTCGTCATCTTCTACACTCTGCCAAGACACATTTCCAACTAAGTACCATACTAGACTAATTAAAAAAAAAGCCAGTAAAATTTGACGTTAATAAAATATTTATGAGGCAACTGAAATATTTAATATATGCGTTTTTGAGTATTTTTGTCGTTTAATTCTTTTTTTTCATAATAGTTTCATTTTATATATATAACATTGAAATCAATATAATACCACTATCAAAAATCAAATTCTGTATTAATAACAAAATAGGTGAAATTTTTAATACTCTACTTGAGTCTGTTCGTGATTTTTATAGATGTGACGCTGGAAATTAGTGTTGACTGTACATATACAATCCTAATTCTAAATCTTTTCTGTTAAGTAATGCATCATTTTAACCTAAACATATAATTTAATTAATAATGAAAATATGGAATTGAAACTTCAATAATATACTAAAATTTTTCAATTGTCCTGATTTGGAATGTCTTATCTAAAAGTTTTCTTTTTGTTGTTAATCTCTCTGAGTCAGATTGTTACATAGGCAGAGTAAGCTGCGAGAAATGCAATGACAAAATGAAGTCTGTCTTTTTCATCAATCTACCGATCGTTCCTAATTCGATATTATCAAAGCTGTTATTTCTATTTGTTTTTTTTCTTTTTTTATAAATTAATTAAAAAACACCAATTAAGTGTTTGAGTGACACAGGCCACTCAGCGCGTCCCCAGGTGGCGGATAGGGGTTTCACTCCAAGCCTATTAGTCTTAGGTTTAACTTGTTTGCCACCAGTATGACCAAACAAATTCAGTCCAACATTTTTCATAAAACGCGAGTGGACCTTATCAGTCACGCAACTACCCAAACCCACTCCACTCTTTCATCTCTTAATTCTATTACTATCGACCTTAGTTCTGCCCGAGGAATGACCTTTGAAAGGATGATAGATAGATTTATCTATCAATAATTGAAATGACATAATTTTTATACACACCTAGAAAGGGCTTTTCCCAGATGTGTCTTTCAATTACTCGGACTATCTGTCTGTGCTTTTTTTTATAATTAGCCATGTCTTGATGCATACTGCAAAATACTTAATTTTAATTGATTCAAATTATTGGACAATATAAAGCATAAGACTAAACTTTGCTGTACGAAAACATTGCAAGGACTAACCCTGGAAATAGTTGTTACCCGCCAGACGGATAAAGAAGCCCAAGAACGTAACCCTGGTGATTGTTGCTCCTCCGTCCACTATATTAAAGTTTTTAACTAATCATGATTCTCAAATTGTGAACTGTTATGTCTTTATACCAGCTGTGCTCATTAAATCATTATTTCATTTGCCAAATAAGTGTCAAACAAATATCTTCCCTTCGGTGGGGCATAGCAATATTTTGTTGGGTTATGGGTCAGATGTACAGCCTTTGGTTCACTTTACTTTACAGACTTCTTTTACAATAAGAAATATTTTTCATGTGAATATTATCTCAGGAAAATGCATTTAAAGAGAAAAAAAAACAATATAGTTTTATAGTGACGTTATACATTGTATAAAAGGATGTGGGTGTAATTGAGCTTCCGTGCAACTCAACGCCATTTAACTGAATCCCCATACAACCGAGCCGCCGTTTAAGTCAATTACACACCACAGCCCATGTGCAAGTCAACTGTATTTAACTGAACCTTCGTGCAACTCAACCCCTGTGCAACTCAAATCAAGTGTAACTCAACCTTATTTGACTGCAGAAACTTTCGTTTCAGCTTTAGCAGAGCATATTTGGCTTCAACCAGATCATTTTGTAAAATTTGATGAAGCCTTGGCTATTTCTAATGATAAGGGTTACACCCAATGGGCCAGGGAAGCCATAGAAATTAAAAAACATATGTTTGCTAACCTTTCCATAAATAGGGACACGGGTAATTTAAATATTGACCCAATTTATGATAACCTTCTAAAGAGTGAATCAACAGTCAATAAGGGAAGAAAGATTTTAAATAATCACCAGGGGACTATTTTACCTGCTAGATCAAAATGGTTTGTTTCAGTAAGAGCTAACAAAATAATTATTTCGCAAATTAATAATGAAAGTAACTTTAAGTTTTTTACTTTTATTCATTTAATATGGGGTCACGAATTAATTCAATATCTTTTGAATATTTTAACAAAGCTGATACTTTTGCGCCATGTGTGAAGTTTTTTTTTTTTGTGGGGTGTTTTTGGGGGTTTAGTTTTATCTTGTTTTTTTTTTTTTATCTTGTTCCTCTTGTGTGTCTTTCGTGCTGAAGATGCCTTGTTTGTATACAGGCGAAATATCCGCGTTGTTTTGTTTTTGTTATTTTCTTTTCTCTCCTCTGGCTACAGTCTTGTTTGTTTGTTTTTTTTATTGATTTGTCTCTTTGTTGGTTTTTTGTCATGGTTGGTCAGTTGGTCTTAATATATTTCAAACAGTTATTCTCTTAAGACTTTATATAAAGCATCTCTTTTAATAATAAATATAGTTGCAGTAATGCCTCTGTAAATAAAACATTTACTCTTATCGCCTTTCTTATAATGAGGTTTAAGTAAAATTTTCTAAAGATCCTTTAATGCTTAACCGTTTCGAAAATCATATTTACCAAACTATAGTTCCAGTACCACACCAACATTATCATATAATACCATACTGTAATACTATGTTATAATTACCATACTAAAATTACTACAGTCACTATTGTTATAGTCCTTAGTGGTTTTCATAAGTCACTAGGTGCTCCCTGTTGTTAAAAAACCAAATTCATAATTGCTGATCATTTATATCTTGGTCTCCAATGACAGTATTTAAACAACTCATTTCTAGATAGAAATATGTTTTTTGAGGAAGACAATCCCCCAAAACACTCAGGGCCAGGATTCTAAGTTATGCCCTGGGGCTTATAAGGTTTTTATAGAAGGTGGTGTCGCAAACACTTATAAAAAGGCTAGGCTCATTCTATTGAATAATCAAAGGACTAGTGCCTTTTTAAATAGTAAAAAGAGATTGGGAGTCCACAAGCCCCCCTTCCCCCCCGCGCAGCCGGCCCCCCCCCACCTCACCGCAAAATTTGGGCTAGGGCGGTAGTTCTGCAGAGTTGATTTCCAGTTACAACATTTTATTTTGAGGAGGACAATCCCCCACAACCCTCCGGGCACGGGTTTTAAGTTAAGCCCTGGGAGCATAAAGGCTTTGATAGAAGGTTTTGTCGTATGAACTTCAAATAAGGCTCATTCGATTAGAAATTCAAATGGCTAGTGCACTTTTTAATAGTCGAAAATGATGTAATTTGGGCACTTGTTTTCAGCGTAGTTGATTTCCAGATTGAAAATATATGAGAGGTTTATATATTAATAGATAGGTTTCAATATTTTATTGTTTTTTAGTTGTGCAATAAAATCAGTGAAAACAAGACCACGAGCTAGTAGGTTTTGCACAGCCGGTCCGGTCCGCCCACTGTAGCGATAAAAACGATTTAGATGTGGGGTGATAAAAATTACTTCGATAGCGCCGCTTATAGTACGAGAGAGTGTGACATCTATGATAGTGTCGCTCTAAATTAATGGGAGAAAATTGAATATGTAGACATATAAATGTGGCTTCTTTTTTCTCGAGCTATCTGGAGATCCGATTCCCTCTAGGAGCGTTTACATTGGACACACACGAACAAATTATCTCTTATCAGACTAGATAATTGCATAAAAAGGCAATAGATTTATTGACATACATATTTAGGTGTACAGCAATAGGTCACTTCAAATGACAATAATGGTGACCGAGATGAAAGAGTTTAAGACTTCTATCTCAATGGACCTGCTTCAACTTTACGAATAATAATATCAGAAAGCACTTCTGCCACACTATCAAACGCAGTTTTTCAGTCCTGCGCCATGAGGAATGGCTCACCATTGGCCCAAGAGGACCAAGGATGTAAATCTTTCGTCCAATGAATTCTTTTAAATATTTTTGATGATTCAAGCGTTTGAACGGTTTTTTGCAATTTAAACTTCATTATAAATATTATGCATATCATTGTTTTTCTACTAATTATCTTAGCGAAATTCGAACGACTAGCGTCGTAGTTTGAATGAAGATAGAATGCAATTTCTCTTTTTGCAGATTAAGAATTTAGACTCTTGGAAGCGGTATTTGAACTCAATGAGGGGACGTTTAATTTCTGCCTGAATCACTTTTAGATTGAAAGGATATTGTATTTTATATATATCTCCTTTATCTCATGATATATATCACCCGTATAATTAATTTATTACCCCCTGGAATTAGGAACAGCTTATTGGTAGTTCTAAAAATGGGCTCAACTATTTTTCTTATTTAATTCTACATCCATATATAAAATTTATCTCCCGGAATCAGAGTATTCATGGTTCTCGGATAGTTGGTAAACTATAGATTTTTTAATTCAATTTTTACACCGCCTTTTTTTATTTTTTTGCCTATATTGCAAACTACAGTATACCTGCGTTACGTTAAACTAAGAACATACAAATAATTCTACTTTTGGTACAGACATGAATGATTTTAAACATACAACGTTGGGTTCATCATAATCGCTGGTAACATTCAAACACATTTGTTTCCGTTATTAGATCACAGTCTGACTTGTCTACCCGAGAAAAAATCTGACTTCGCTTATGTTTATATCTGCAAAAACGTTCTCCAGAGCACTCATACCCCGGTCCGCGTTTTTACAATGGCTGAGATAGAGAATGATCATACTGGATAATTATATGAACTGTGGTTTGTATATTGTATGTATTGTTTTGCATAAACTTTTCTCATATAAATTCACCCTCCCCCCCTTATTTGTTTTCATTTTCCTGTAAAATGTTTGCCAAATACTTTTTGATTTGCAACAATCAATATACAGTAATGATCAACATTATTTCGCTCATAGATTTATCAAATTATCTCTTTGTATCCGAAGGTAAAAACTTTTATCATATACTTCGCCTCCTCTTTTCCATACAAGAAATTTCAAAATAATCTAAATCAAACAATCGAGTCATCATGTATTAATTCCCTTAATCTAAATTCCAGATTAGAAAAATAAGTCTTTCATTTTTATCTTACTTCCAAAAGTAGCTTGAATTGAAAGTGAAAATGAACAATACTGATCATAATTCTGTTTTTTTTCATTTTTAAAGGAGATAAAAAAAAGTCGAATTGTTCGAAACTAGTGCATGATTGAAATCGTAAAAATGCGTTATTAACTTGGTAATCAAATCTTCATATATATTTTCTCTCAGCTTTCATAATTTCTTTTCTCCACAAAGAAAATACAATGTCCTATTTTCAAAATAATCCAAATCAAACAATCGAATCATCATGCATTCATTTCGTTAGTTTAAAATCCAAATTAGAAAGCTGATCTCTTTTGTCAATCTACTTTTGTAAGAAATTTAAGTAGAAACTAAAAATAAACAATACTTACAATTACTTTGTTATTTTTTTCAAGGTAAGAAAAAAAAGTGTGCAAAATTCAGTATTAATTTGAAAATCAAATTTCCCTCTTTTTACAAGCTTTCATAATCTCTTTTTGATGCAAAGAAAATACAAAGCCCTATTCTTCAACATATTTCTAAACCAAACAATCGAATCACCATGCATTACTCTATTGAACTTGAGGTCTAGGTTAGAAAAATAAGCCAATTTTACTTTCGAAAAAAATTATAAAAATAAATTATAAAAGTAAATCTCAATTATTTTTAAAAGCGGTTATGAAGTAGTTTAAAAATTAGACTGAAAGGCCTAAATTTCGCCACTGATTTGGAAATAAAATTTTCAGGTTTTTTTAAATAATCAGTTTCATCTTCAATTTTTCTTCCAGAGTAATTAAAATCTCCTTTTTTCAAAATAATCTAAATCTAATAGTCATATCCTCATAATAGGTTCTGACACCAAATTGACTGCACATGACGCACGAAAAAACAACAACGGATCAAAACACGAGGAGAATTATCAGTCAAAAATAAAGAAAACAAATCAGATATTTTAGAAAATCCCCCCACTAAGCCGCCATCAGTCTTAAAATAAATAATACACATACTATGAATGAAAAAAATAACCGTTTATCAGTGAGGTTGCTTCCAGAGGTTATTTATTTTTCTTTTACCTAAATACATAAAACCGAATGTACGTCTGTCTGTCCTGTATGCATTGCTACACTGTCCATCCGATCGCCAAGAAACTTTAAGAAGGAAGAAATTGTTGAGTACACTTTTGCAAGGTTCTAGGTATAAAATTCCGCATCCCCAAGGCCCTCTTAATACTTTTCGTGTTGACTGAAATTAGAGACCTCTGAACATAAATTCTTAACAGTTTCATCCGTTCAAATCTCACATTATTTACATTTTCTGGGTATTATTTATTCAATAGCGCCTGACGGGTAAGTTGTAAGCCTAAAAACTAATTTTTCAAACACTTTTAAATTTAAAAATACGATCGTTATTTTACATGGTGGAAATTTTCCCGGGGGAATTTTCCGCGTAGAACTGTCGGAGACACGGCTTAGCAGTTGTTTTCACGAAATACCTGCACTTTATTCACTGGCTGAAAGTCATCCTCGTTTGATTTAGCACTTTTTTCTTTTGTTTGTTTTTGTTTTCATTTTCTGTTTTATTTCTTTTTTCATTTGCTTTTATTCTTCGTTCTTTCGTCCGTTACATTTTCCGTTACAATCCGTTTGTTTTCTCGTTTACACCATGCATCATTCTAGTTTACTTGAATTTCAGATTCGAAAAACAAACAAATCCATCTTGTTTATCTTACTTTCAAGAGTAGTTTAATCTGGATCCTCTTGCTAATCTCCTCATTTGAAATGCATTAGGATCTTCTCTCAAAATTGTCCTACTTTAATCAAAGCTTCAAATCAACAAAAGCTGTTACTTAATTTATGTGGCCTAATTAAACTCAGACATAAAGTAATTAACTTTGTTATCTAATTAAAAGTTATTGTCTAAATTACTCGCCTTACTTCAACCGTAGCTCTAGAACAGCAAAACTACATAAATATAGCAAATTAAAGAACTGTGAGAACACACGTCACAAAAAAATATTTATTTCATTATCATGGTGGTTTTCGAGAGCGGATCCAGGATTTTTGTTCGGGGGGGGGGGGTTACCCGATTTTTTCCCGTGGACTTTGTGTAACATCCTGTTTTCTGGTAAGGTTTTGTCTTTACAGGCATTTTTTAGAAGAATTTTCGACTCGGTCAAAAATTTCGGGGGGGGGGGGGGTCAAACCGGGTACCTCCCCCTGGATACGGCCGTGGTGGTTTTGGTAGCAACACTTCATAGATTTAGGTGACACCTGGTCAGACATAAGCCTCGGTAAGCCAACTCTAAAATTGAGAAGTAGCAAAAAATATTCGGTGGAAAAAAGTCTGACACTAACAGCAGATATGAAAACGCTGGTTCCAACTATGCAAGTTCAAATAAGACTGAAGTCACACATTTAGGTACGAACACATGGATTTATTCCGGCGGGGAAACATTTCGGAGCTCCAGGCTCTGCTGTGTACGTGCCTCAACATTTTAAAAGAACTTTAGAAGAAAACCATCAAGCAAGTCAGCCAATTTCACTTCTTTGGTTAAAATCCTTCGTCTTTGGCTATAATCCTCTTTGAGTTAGAAATCATGTGTTTTTATTCCCTCCAAAATGTTTCTCCTATCTAGTTCGACCATCTTTCCATACGAGTTCTGCATAAAACAAGTCATCGTTGGCTACTCGTAACATTACTAAACATAGCAAATCATTTTATGATGAGACTCCCAAAAATATTTTGGCAACCCTCCAGAAGACGACTAGTGCAACAGGATGTAGCTTCGCCAAAGAATAACTGACACCTTGAGAGAAAGGATTTAATGCGGTGTCCAGGCCGTATCCAGGATTTTTGCTCGGAAAAAAAACGAACAAAAAAAGTGTTTATATGCATTTTTGTACGTTTCTACGAGTCAAACATTTCTGGAGAGGGGGTGTCAAAGCCCCTGCCCCCCCCTGGATACGGCCTTAGCGGTGTCAATGGCTTTCCTAAAAAAAATGCAACCACTCACTTTTCCCATTTATATCCAACGCATGTTAAGGCACAAACGTGAAGACGTAGCTTCCTCTAATTACTTGGCAGATGAAACGCAGAGAAAAGAGCACTTGCAGAAGAGCTTTAGTTGGTGCTAAGCATTTATCAAGATGAATGCTTAGCATAGCATCAGGGAATGATGAAGGGGATGATCAAGTGACACAGAGGCAATGTGTGCACGCTACTACTACAACTCCTATTTCTACTGCGACCACTACTAAGGCTAGGAATGTCAAGGTGAAAATTTCAGGGAATGTTGAGAGGAAGTTGAAGTAAATCTAAAAGCACTATATGCATAGAGGTTGTTTAAAGGGCGTATCAGCTATATCTTAGGAACAGGATGGAGTATTTAGTTGTAATTTTCAGGGCACGAAAGGGGATGTGAAATTTTACATGAGTAGGCTCCTCGAACATGTTTAAATTTCGCCAAAAACCTAAGTTTCACCAAAGAATAATTGATACTTTTAGAAGAAAGTCTTGATGTGGCGTCAATGATTTTATTCCAAAACCGATTTTCTGATTTTCTTCTTGTCAAGGCAAACACGTGAACACATAGCTTGTCCTAATTTCTTTAAGGATGAAATGCCCAAGAACGAATACTTAAACGAACATCTTTGTTTGGAACCGTCCCCTGGGCGGTATATTCCATGGAAATTATCTATTAATCAGTATAGTCATTAATTAGTATAGTTAAATAATATTAATTAGTATAGTCATTATATTTCCATTTTTCGAGTGACAGTTTTAGACATACTTTTTTCTAATTTTGGACATATCCTTGCATAAATTATTTTTAAGTTTCTATATGATGGGTGTTTTGCTCTCTTAGAAGTTGTGGAGTAAATAGACCTAGAGTATAAATAAGATCTAAGAAAGCCTACTGTGCTTTATACCTTTTGCTATAATTTTTATGATTCTATATCATGGGCTTTTTGCTATCTTAAAAAGTAGTAGAGTTGGGTTACTGAGACTTTCAGGAATGCACCCAGACCCTAAACTAATATGCCCTATGAAGGTATCTTGAAGTATAACCCCCCCCCCACCTCCCCCGAGGACACATAAATTGTTGAACTAAGACAAACTATGTGTAAGAAAAAGTGAAATTTTCAGAAGGAATAACACCCAAGGTAAGTCTATTGGGCGTCACACCTTTGCTAAATTCTGAATTGTAAGGTTTTAAATAATTTGGAAGTGTGTCTTAGATTCAAAACTAAATA
The DNA here is from genome assembly GCF_049724085.1 of Artemia sp. Qi Xiang Cuo. NCBI lineage: Eukaryota > Metazoa > Arthropoda > Branchiopoda > Anostraca > Artemiidae > Artemia > Artemia sp. Qi Xiang Cuo. The sequence goes on from NC_142811.1 coordinate 16,489,576, forward strand.
AAAAAACATGTTTTATCAACTGAAATTAAGGACCAAAATTAAAACTCAAAATGAAAAGATATTATTCCGTATAAAAAGGGGTTCCCCCTCCTCAATACCTTGCTCTTCACACTGAAGGTTTTAGCACTTTAAGAAATATTCCTATTCTCACTAAACGGCCCTTGTGTTTCAGGAGTCGGTCTTAAAGAAATTGGGACAAACGAGTTTGGGGAAAAAGGGGACATGGGAGGGGGACTAGTTGCCCTCCAATTCTTTCGGTCACTAATAAAGGGCTCTATAACTTTTAACTTTCGTTCAAATGAGCCCTCTCCCGATGTTCGAGGACCATTGGTTCGATACGACTCTCCCAGGAAAAAAAATACGCGTCCGTGATCTTTCTTCTCACAAAAAATACAAAATTCCACATTTTTAAAGATATGAGCTTGGAACTTCTACAGTAGGGTTTTTGGATACGCTGAATCAGATGGAGTGATTTTCATTAAGACTTCTTGACTTTTAGGAGTAGTTTTAGGGGGTTTCCTTTTTGAAAAATCAGGCTAATTTTCCCAGGGTGAACCTTATATATTTGGAATCAACATAGTAAGCGGATTCTTTTGATATACGGATATAAAAATCCCGTTTTTTAGACTTTTGGTTATTGAGCTGTGTAGCTCCTTACTTACAGCTCGTTACTACAAACTGTTTGAAAAACCTAAACATAAAATCCTACTCAAATCACAAGGGTAAACTGGTAACTGGAATGGTAAACTGGAACCGTAAGTTAATAAAAATTAGGTTCAAACCTCAATTAAAGAAACAATTTTTTCAAAAGTTAAGACAAGTTTTCCATGCAATTTTTTAAGTCTTAGAGATAGGGAAGGTGCAGGGATAGGGCAACAGCAGGGCAGGAGCAGGGAATAAAGCAGGAGCAGGGAATATACCTTTCAAAGGTGTAATTTAGGCTCTGAATTCGTTCCTAAGGCTCCAACTCCCCTAACGTAGCTAATTACTAAGATAGTAAAAAGCCCCTGGTTAGAATTTTAATATAATTTTTTTCTAAACATTTTCAATTTATTTTGGTTTTTATTCTATTTGTGGAGCCCTAGCACTATTTGTCGGAACATTTTTTATGGTTGAGCTTTTATGGTTTAGAGGGTCGAAACTTCCGGTCCAGTTTACCCCATGAAGATAAAGTAGGAGGAGGATGAAATTTTGCAAGTTTCTTAGTTTGAGCTTGGGCTACAAAATGCGATTACCGCCGTCTCTCTGCGACCTCTAGGACCTGAAATCGCTTAACATTGTGGTGGGTCGCCTCTTTATAGAGGCACAAGTGTGCTTAATAGAAATTACCTAAAAATATTCGCTTATGAAATATCGAAGCGATAGCAAAGATTAGAAAAAGAGCGGTTTCTTTGCAAAAATTACATTTAGAAATCTCCGAGGGAAGGGGGGAGCAGAGAAAAGAGTGTTTTCCTTGTAAAAAATTACATTTAGATATCTCCGAGGGAGATAAATTTAAAACAATAGTTGGGGCGAGGGCTTAATATCTCACAGAGATATGTTTATATTGGGATTGAAAAGGACTGAAAAATGAATAAATAGAAAGGTAGGAAAAAATACATACATTTGCATACCCCGGCTGCACTTGGACACCCGAAGGACCATGTAGTGCATGCTGGAGGGTGGACGGGGTGACGTCGCTATGTTCTTGTGCGACTGGGCCGGCTATTTCACGATCTTGCATAGCTTCGGCAGGGTTCACCATATTATAAGAAGCCATCCACTCTCTCTTTAACATAAACCCAGGCTGCATTGGGGCTGGCACTGATGGGGCTGTCTTGTCATCTCTGGCTTTCTTAGCGGGCGGCGGTGCCATACATTCTTCATAATTGGCCTTAAAAAGAAGAGAAAAAATTAGTATCTAAATAATTTGCCCCCCCCTTTTCACGGAAAGAAAGTTAGTACCCTCATCCATATAATTTTGTCTAGAAAAGGCATTTATCACTAAGAAAGCACAACGTAAAAAATTTCGTGAAATATACTAATTGCATCCTTTTTTTTAATCTGAGAATTACAGCTCACTGAACCATTCAAAAGCCGGGCTATATAATTCAGCCTAGTTTCTTATTTTTAGGCATTTCTGTTCTTTTCTGGTTTTAATCTGTATTGAACATGCCTTGTTTGACGCATTTAAAGTATTAACACTATTTTTTATCTTTCCATATCCTTTTACGATAGCTGGTATTTACCCTACCCACGGAAAATAACCCCCACGGAAAATAACCCCTGAGAAAAGACATGGAAAAATACCCCATCCCCACAGCGAAAGATGTCGCATCCTTTTGAATCTGAGAATTACAGCTCACTGAGCCTTTCAAAAACCTGTCTAGTTTTTATATTTATCAAACCCCCAGAAAAAAACAGCCCACGGAAAATAACCCACCCAGAACAAAAACCGGAGAAAAGACATGGAAAAATAGCCCCTCCACCCACCGACAGATATCGCAACCATTTGAATCTGAGAATTACAGCTCACTGAGCCGTTCAAAAAGCCGGCCTAGTTTGTTTATTTATCACACCCCCAGAAAAAAACAGCCCACGGAAAATAACCCCCACGGAAAATATCCCTGAGAAAAGACCTGGGAAAATCTCCCCGCCCCCCACCGAAAGATATCGCATCCTGTTGAATCTGAGAATTAAAGCTCACTGAGCCGTTCAAAAAGCCGGCCTAGGTTGTATATTTATTACACACCCAGAAAAAAACAGCCCACGGAAAATAACCCCCACGGAAAATATCCCTGAGAAAAGACATGGGAAAATACCCCCGCCCCCCCCCGAAAGATATGGTAAAAATGCTAATCAATTTACGCATAATAAAGCAAGGTATCTGTTTCTTAAACCCACTCCCCTTACTTTTCACGCGAAGAAACAGTTTGTTTTCACCTTACAATGATGGAGATAGATTTGAGGCATGGCCCCCTCCCCCTTTCGCCAATGTCCTAAATATATTGTTAGATCTTAATTTGAAAATAACGAGATTTCACTGGTTCTCCAAAAAGAGATTGTATATGCCTGCGCTTAATAAATTGCAATTGTCTGCATGAGACCGTTTTAATTTGACAGGAGAAAAACATCCCATTTTGATCTGAGAAACCTTTTACAGGAAGTGCTTTAAAAGGGTGACTGCTAATTTTAACCACGCACTGGAGTCTTGTGTCAAATCAGAGCGAGCTAATAACAATAGAGCGATGGATGTCTCAGAGAAAAGATTACAATTGAGAAAAGTCAAACTTTAACGAAAAGAGAATTATTTCTTTTTGCGAGAATTTGGGGCTGTAAAACAATGGTGGGGGGGGGGGTTAGGTTTCGAGGGTAAAAGAATATATTTTATGTTTTCCATTGATTATAATGATGTTTGTATGGTTTGGGGGGGGGGGGGTTTAATCGAATATATTAGATGTTTACCAAGGAAAACAATTTTATTTTGAAAATAAATAAAATGAAAAACAGAAATAACATTGATAATTGCGACTGCCGAGACTTCTAAAGAGTTAAATTTATCAATTGTTGTTTACACAGCGTCAAAATACTTTCTGATAAATTAATCACAATGCATGTCCGTTATATACGAAATCTCAAGGGTGAATTGTTATGTAACGGGGAAACTATATGTAAGCAGGTCTCTGATTGGCTGAGAAGGAGGATGTATCCGACTCGCTGATTGGCTGAGAAGGAAGCACGTGATCTAACTGTTTCCGGGAAAGTCATAACATTTGGGCGAGAGCAACAACAACAAATACTATTTCTGGACACCATGACATTCATGATCGATTACGCAATCAAGTTCTCGGAAATTCACTTCCCCCTCGAGTCCCAGATCAATAACATTGTTCCCGTTAGAATTCAATGCGCATGTGCAACCTTCGTCCCCGAGCTATTACATACAGAAACATCAAATAAATCGATCTTGGAAAAAGAGGTCATTGACCCCATTACGTAATCATTCTCCCTAGGGAGGCTATGCCCTTATTTGGTGTACTCGTGGGAGTTTTTAAAAAAAGTGTCCGGATCGGGATTCGAAGGGGTGGTGTAATCGTCGGAGTCAATAAGGCCCTTCTACTCAGGTCGCTTAGGTTTTATTATTGTTCCTGAATTTCTTAGGGAAACTTTTTTAGACAATATTTTTTTTAAATTTAACACTTAAAAAATAATGGGCTTCAAATTTCAAGTTAAATTTCCCATGTTTTAATACCATATGATCAATGGCTGGATGCAAAAACCGCGGGGAAATAACGACCAACCACCAGTTTTATTTTAGGAAAAAAATAATTGGCTTCAAATTTTAAGTTAAATTCCCCATGTTTTAATATTATTTGACCAATGGTTGGATGCAAAAAACATGAGGAATTAATGACCCACCCACCATTTTTTTTTAGGAAAAAAAATAATGGGCCTCAAATTTTAAGTTAAATTTTCCATGTTTTAATATCATATGACCAATGGCTGGATGCAAAAACCGTGGGGAAATAACGACCAACCACCAGTTTTATTTTAGGAAAAAATAATGGGCTTCAAATTTTGAGTTATATTTCCTATCTTTTAATATCATATGACCAATGGCTGGATGCAAAAACCGTGGGGAAATAACGACCAACCACCAGTTTTATTTTAGGAAAATATAATGGGCTTCAAATTTTGAGTTATATTTCCCATCTTTTAATATTATATGATCAATGGCTGGATGCAAAAACCATGGGGAAATAATGACTGACCCACCAGTTTTATTTCGGAAAGAAATAATGGGTTTCAAATTTTAAGTTAAATTTCCCATGTTTTAATATTATATGACCAATGGCTGGGTGCAAAAACTGTGGGGAAACAATGACCCACCCACCATTTTTTTTTTTAAGAAAAAAAACAATTGGCCTCAAATTTGAAGTTAAATTTCCCATGTTTAAATATCATATGACCAATGGCTGGATGCAAAAACCGTGGGGAAATAACGACCAACCACCAGTTTTATTTTAGGAAAAAAAAATTGACTTCAAAGTTTAAGTTATATTTCCCATCTTTTAATATCATATGACCAGTGGCTGGATGCAAAAATCGTGGAGAAATGAAGACTCCCCCACCATTTTATTTTTTAGGAAAACAATAATGGGCATCAAATTTTAAGTTAAATTTCCCGTATTTTAATATCATATGACCAATGGCTGGATGCAAAAACTGTGGGGAAATAACGACCAACCACCAGTTTTATTTTAGGAAAAAATGATTGGCTTCAAATTTTAAGTTATATTTCCCATCTTTTAATATTCAATGACCAATGGCTGGCTTCAAAAACCGTGGGGAGATAATGACCCACCCACAAGTTATTTTGGGGAAAGAAATAATGGGCTTCAAATTTTAAGTTAAATTTCCCATGTTTTAATATTATATGACCAATGGCTGGATGCTAAAACCATGGGGAAACAATGACCCACCCACCATTTTTTTTAGGAAAAAATAATAGGCCTCAAATTTTAAGTTAAATTTCCCATGTTTTAATATCATATGACCAATAACTGGATGCAAAACCGTGGGGAAATTACAACCAACCACAAGTTTTATTTTAGGAAAAAATAATGGGCTTCAAATTTTAAGTTATATTTCCCATCTCTTAAGATCAATAATGGGCTTCAAATTTTAAGTTAAATTTCCCATGTTTTAATATCATATGACCAATGGCTGGCTGCAAAAACCGTGGGGAAACAATGACCCACCCACCAGTTTTTCTTAGGAAAAAAATAATGGGCTTCAAATTTTAAGTTAAATTTCCCATTTAATATTATATGACCATTGGCTGGATGCAAAAATCACGGGGAAATAATCACCCACAAACAATTTTTTTTGGAAAAAAATAATAGGCCTCAAATTTTAAGTTAAATTTCCTATGTTTTAATATCATATGGCTAATGGCTGGATGCAAAAACCATGGGGGAACAATGACCCACCCACCATTTTTTGTTCAGGAAAAAAATAATGGGCCTCAAATTTTAGGTTAAATTTCCCATGTTTTAATATCATATGACCAATGGCTGGATGCAAAAACCGAGGGGAAATAACGACCAACCACCAGTTTTATTTTAGAAAAAAATAATTGGCTTCAAATTTTAAGTTATAATTCCCATCTTTTAATATCATATGACCAATGGCTGGATGCAAAAACCGTGGAGAAATAATGACCCACCCACCAGTTTTTTTAGTAAAAAAATAATGGGCTTCAAATTTTAAGTTAAATTTCCCATGTTTTAATATTATATGACCAATGGCTGGATGCAAAAGCCGTGGAGAAATAAAGACCCGCCCACCATTTTGTTAGGAAAAAAAATAATGGGCTCCAAATTTTAAGTTAAATTTCCCATGTTTTAATATCATATGACATATGGCCGGATGCAAAAGCCGTGGAGAAATAAAGACCCACCCACCATTTTTTTAGGAAAAAAATAATGAGCTTAAAATGTTAAGTTAAATTTCACATGTTTTAATATCATTTGGCTAATGGCTTGATGCAAAAACCGTGGGGAAATAATGAACCACCCACCAGTCTTCTTAGGAAAAAAAATTCCTCAATTTAAGACTGCATTGGTTAATCATAGAAACTAAAACACAAGTAACATAAAATTTTGAACGTTTCTAAACCTCACAAATGCTGTGTGTTTGAAGCAAAACAATAAATAATTTTTTTTTTGTGCATAAAATGCTTTTAAATATATTTCTTAGGTTTTCCTCTACTATGGACGAGAGTCACTGTTGACTCAGTGTTCTACCTCATTTTATTTACTTCTCGACCTTAAGAGTTGCTGCTAGCACACTTGAATGAGCATGAACTTGATAATTTTATTGCCATTATTAATTTCCATGACTTATCATCCCTTTGTTTAACATCCAGTAACCTCCTTTTCACGTTTGACTTTCTTATTTCTCGGCTAATACATGTCTATCTTAAAACTATTTTTACATTTCAGCCTCCTGTACCCACTGATCCCTTGCCTGATGGCGAAGTTTTTGATGCAACAAAAAGTGGTCCTCAGTGTAATCAACTCGGAGTTGGCGAAGAAGATTGTTTGCTTTTAAATGTTTATAGCCGAAGGGTATGGCGATTTTCACTTTCCTGAAAAGTAGTTTATTGGCACACTGATCACAATGATCACTGATCAGCTGACTGATCACCTGATCCTGATGGTGAAGGAAAAACTTCACCTGATGGTGAAGTTTTTGATGCAACAAAAAGTGGTCCTCAGTGTAATCAACTTGGAGTTGGCGAACAAGATTGTTTGCTTTTAAATGTTTATAGCCGAAGGTTATGGCAATTTTCACTTTCCTGAAAAGTAGTTTATTGGCATACTGATCACAATGATCACTGATCAGCACTGATCGTTCCTTCAGCTTGTTTGCAAAGGAAATTTTATCTACAGCCAAAAAAAAGTCTAGGGGGTAATAACAGGAACATATTTTGTTTCCCTTTTCCCCAACTATCTGAATTATAACGTGTTTGGCATTAAGATACCATTATATCGTACATTTATCCAAGAGTCCAGTTGACGATTTAGTCTTTTGTTTAAGCCCATTTTACTCCCGATCAAGGAATGCATCCGTCTTCAGCTGATAGGAGCTCAAAGATTTGGAGTAGGCAACGAACTCTGTTTGAAACCAGAGGTTTGTCCATCTAGTCAGGCACGCACGCGCAGTTTTTTTTTTGGGGGGGGGGGGGGGAGGAGGAAATAGCAATAAAAATGAATTGACATTTTGAATAAGAATTGCCCAAAAATTTTGAAAACACACAGATTTCAAGGAGGCTGGGTCTCAAGCCCTCCTCCTTTCTTACGTGCCTATCCCTAGCTTAGTGATGTTGTCCCCTCAAGAAGGGTGAGGTTATTCATATTAAACCTCTACAAGTCTAAAAAGCCTGTATCCTACTTACTAATTATCTCCCACCTTCAAGAAAACAAAAAAAGAAAACCATCATACATTCGAGAGAAACTTCGGTTAGCCAGATTTAAATTCGTAAATAGAAAAGCAATGACTTTCAAATTTGCTATAGAAATAGTCCAGTTGACCAACTCTAGAAGCAGTTATACGTAAAGCTTGCCACATCATAGGATCCACATGTCGAATTGACAAGAGGGGCCGATTTCTAGCAGGGGCGGTAGGATCTGCTATAATTATTCGTAGTTGAAAACAAAATCATTGAAAACAAATCATTGAAAACTTGGCATTGAAAACAAAATCATTGAAAACGAATCATTGAAAACAAAATTGATGACTTGTTACCATGACCATATATGTAAGGTCAAGCACCCATAGTTGCTTTGTAGAAAAAGATCAAATAGTTTTCTCAGTTTATAATTTGAATCTTGAAGAGGGGATAAGAGGGTGTGTATCAATAAAGATTTTTTCTAGTTTTCTTCATTTACTTGTACTGACTTCTGTTCCTCTATGGTAGGCTAATAGTTTCAGCATACAATAATTAAACTGGTACCTTGTATACATGGAGGTGTTCTCATTGCACCACATTTTTTTTTTTACTAATTCTCCTGAGCACCGAATTTAACAACCGGTGTCCTTGATTTTAGATACCTTTACTTTTCTTGGGTATTGAATTAGAAAACTGTTACTTTAGTAATTGCTAAATTAGCAGGCTTCTAATTTGAAAATTGCTAAATTTCTAACCTTACTAATGAAGTATATTAAATTTTTGACATAGGCGTTTCTGTAATTTTTTTTTTCAAATAAAAAATCAAAAGAAGGAACTATAAAAGTCTAGAGGGGATAGGGGTAATTGCAACCCTCCTGCCACTCTGAATGGTACTCCTGTATCAAAGATAAAGGTGAACAAACAAATATACGGTAATATTGTGTGGGAGAATTGTATCTATGTTATATTTCCAAGAAGTCAACTAGGAAGGTGTTACGAAAAAGGTTTATGAACAGAAGAAGAAATTACTTCCAGCATTAGAAATTTCACATTAGGCCTATATGGAAACAAAGGAAAAAATCTTTTCATAAAGGTAAAAAACAACATTTTTAATAATTAAGAAATGAGTAACTCTTCGGCTGAAATTAAATTAAACGCACCTCAAATGCTACATAGCCATGTTTAAAATTTTTATTTGTGTTACTTATAGCGGTGTTGGACCGCCTCTTGTCCTTGGGGATGCATGTTAAAAATACCTTGTCTACTTCTTTATTTCATTCTTTTTTTTCTTTTTATTTTTTTGTGGTAATTTCCTTCTTATCTGGTTGTTTGATCATTTATGGATAAAACATCGATAGAACTGCTAGAAAAAGCAGTTCGCTCACGAAGGTAAAAAATTGACAATTTATTAGAAAAGGCAAACAATAATAATAAAAAAGTTCTAAGATAGAATTGTAATTCAAATACACATCCAGGAAAACGTTTAAACAGCTGATTTTGCGACACTTAAGTTGTGACAGACCCCTACCCCTGTCTCAAGGCTGCGTGTCCGATACCCCTTCAGTACATCTTCACCTGTACTTTTGTTATTTAATTTACATTCCTATTTTTTCTCCTTGTGTTCTTTTTTTTAATTTTTTTTATTCTTCATCATATTTTCCTTTATGTTTAGTTATCGGATTACCTTATGGAAAGAATTTGCGAATAGGAATGCTAGAAAAAGCAGTAGTCTTAATACAGAAAAAGAAACTGAAAAGTTTAGTATTAACAAGAGGAGAATTCTTCAATTTAAATTAAAATTAGAAATACACCTAAAACCCTACCTTATCGTCAGTAAATGTTTAAACACTGGGCTTAGCTTCTGTTTTTTTATTTACACTTTTTGATTCTTCATCATATTTTCCCTCATCTCCAGTTCAGTTCACTTTTATTTACACTCAAATAAGCTTTTTTTTTTTAAGTAAAACCCCCTCCAAAAATATTCTGGGTACGGCCTTTTTGGCCAATAAGTTCATTTGTGTTTCTATTATATGGATAGAAGTTACGGAAAGAACTACTAGAAAAGATAAATCTTTCACAATAGAAGGAGAAACTGAACATTTTAGTTGTAAAAAGAGAAGAATTCTTCGGCTAAAATTGAAATTCGAATTACACATCAAATATTACCATTGGTAAACATTTAAGCTGCACTTTTAAGCATTTGACGGCAGTTAGAGGCCGTTTTCGATGCATTTTGTTCTTTTGCTGCATTTTTGATAAATTGTTCTCTAGTCAATTTTTCTTTATTCTACTCACTCCTTTATTCTCTCCTTTATTTCTTAATTTCTCCTTTATTTCTTTATTCTCTTTACTATTTATTGTCTATTTTCATTCTCAATTGGTTCTTTTGATTCAAATCAGTTCTATGTTTATTCATTTGATTCAGGTAGTTCTACCTAATCAGCTGCTGTTCATTTGTATTTTTAGTTGCCAAATGAAACTCATCCCAGTCCAAATCTACCAGTTGTGGTTTTTATTCACAGTTTTGCTCTCTTTATCGGCTTAACATATTCTCTATTATATTTTTCTTCATTTTGCATACAGTTTACTCCCTTTCCTTCTTTATTCTCTTTTCTCCTTATTCTCTATTGGTTCATTTGATTCAAATAAGTTCTATGTTTATTCATTTGATTCAGGTAGTTCTACTTATTCAACTGCTGTTTCATTTGCATTTTTAGTTGCCAAAGAAACTCATCCCAGTCCAAATCTGCCAGTTGTGGTTTTTATTCACAGTTATGCTCTCTTTAACGGCTTAACATATTCTCTATTATATTTTTCTTCATTTTGTTTACTCTCTTTATTTATTTATTCTCTTTTCTACTTATTCTCTATTGGTTCATTTGATTCAAATCAGTTCTATGTTTATTCATTTGATTTAGGTAGTTCTACCTAATCAGCTGCTGTTTCATTTGCATTTTTAGTTGTCAAATGAAACACATCCTAGTCCAAATCTACCAGTTGTGGTTTTTATCCAGAGTTATGCTCTCTTTATCGGCTTAACATATTCTCTACTATATTTTTCTTCATTTTGTTTACTCCCTTTATTTCTTTATTCTCTTTTCTACTTATTCTCTATTGGTTCACTTCATTAAATTCAGTTCTATGTCTATTCATTTGATTCAGGTAGTTCCACATAATCAGCCGCTGTTTCATTTGCATTTTTAGTTGTCAAATGAAACTCATCCTAGTCCAAATCTACCAGTTGTGGTTTTTATCCACAGTTATGCTCTCTCTATCGGCCTAACATATTCTCTATTATGTTGCCTATTATGTTATAATATACCAGTTGTGGTTATCCACAACTGGTGGATAACCTCTATTACTGGTGGCTGGATAACTGGTGGCTTATTCTCTATTGGTTCATTTGATTCAAATCAGTTCTATGTTTATTCATTTGATTTAGATAGTTCTACCTAATCAGCTGCTTTTCAGTTGTATTTTTAGTTGCCAAATGAAACTCATCCCAGTCCAAATCTACCAGTTGTGGTTTTTATCCACATTTGTGCTTTCTTTATCGGCTTAACTTATTCTCTATTATATTTTCTTCATTTTGTTTACTCCCTCTTTATCTTTATTCTCTTTTCTCCTTATTCTCTATTGGTTCATTTGATTCAAATCAGTTCTATGTTTATTCATTTGATTCAGGTAGTTCTACTTATTCATCTGCTGTTTCATTTGCATTTTTAGTTACCAAATGAAACTCATCCCAGTCCTTATTCATTTGATTCAGGTAGTTCTACCTAATCAGCTTCTGTTCATTTGTATCTTTAGTTGCCAAAAAAAAGTCATCCCAGTCCAAATCTACCGGTTGTGATTTTTATCCACAATTGTGCTTTCTTTATCGGCTTAACTTATTCTCTTATTATATTTTTCTTCATTTTATTTACTCCCTTATTTCTTTGTTCTCCCATCTCCTTATTCTCTATTGGTTCATTTGATTGAAATCAGTTCTATGTTTATTCATTTGATTCAGGTAGTTCTACTTATTCAACTGCTGTTTCATTTGCATTTTTAGTTGTCAAATAAAAATCATCCTAATTCAAATCTACAAGTGGTGGTTTTATCCACAGTTATGCTCTCTTTATCGGCTTAACACATTCTTTATTCTATTTTTCTTCATTTTGTTTACTCCCTTTATTTCTTTATTCTCTTTTTTTTCTTATTCTCTATTGGTTCATTTGATTCACATCAGTTCTATGTTTATTCATATGATTCAAGTAGTTGTACCAAATCACCTGCTGTTCATTTGTATTTTTAGCTGCCAAATTATATTCATCCCAGTCCAAATCTTCCAGTGGTGGTTTTTATCCACAGTTATAATCTCTTTATCGGCTTAACACATTCTTTATTATGTTTTTCTTCATTTTGTATACTCCATTTATTTCTTTATTCTCTTTTTTCCTTATTCTCTATTGGTTCAATTGATTCAAATCAGTTCTATGTTTATTTATTTGATTCAGATAGTTCTACCTAATTAGCTGCTTTTCAGTTGTATTTTTAGTTGCCAAATTAAACTCATCCCAGTCCAAATCTACCAGTTGTGGTTTTTATCCACAGCTATGCTCTCTTTATCGGCTTAACACATTCTTTATTATATTTTTCTTCATTTTGTTTACTCCCTTTATTTTTTTATTCTCTTTTTTCCTTATTCTCTATTGGTTCATTTGATTCAAATCAGTTCTATGTTCATTCATTTGATTCAAGTAGTTCTACCTAATCACCTGCTGTTCATTTGTATTTTTAGTTGCCAAATGATACTCTACCCAGTCCAAATCTATCAGTGGTGGTTTTTATCCACAGTTATGCTCTCTTTATCGGCTTAACACATTCTTTATTATATTTTCCTTCATTTTGTATACTCCATTTATTTCTTTATTCTCTTTTTTCCTTATTCTCTATTGGTTCATTTGATTTAAATCAGTTCTATGTTTATTCATTTGATTCAGATAGTTCTACCCAATCAGCTGCTGTTCAGTTGTATGTTTAGTTGCCAAATGAAATTTAAACCAGTCCAAATCTACCAGTTGTGGTTTTTATCCAGAGTTGTGCTTTCTTTATCGGCTTCACTTATTCTCTATTATATTTTCTTCATTTTGTTTACTCCCTCTATATCTTTATTCTCTTCTCTCCTTATTCTCTATTGGTTCATTTGATTCAAATCAGTTCTATGTTTATTTATTTTATTCAGGTAGTTCTACTTATTCAACTGCTGTTTCAGTTGCATTTTTAGTTGTCAAATGAAACTCATCCCAGTCCAAATCTACCAGTTGTAGTTTTTATCCACAGTTATGCTCTCTTTATCGGCTTAACACATTCTTTATTATATTTTTCTTCACTTTGTTTACTCCCTTTATTTCTTTATTCTCTTTGTTCCTTATTTTCTATTGGTTCATTTGATTCAAATCAGTTCTATGTTTATTCATTTGATTCAAGTAGTTCTACCTAATCACCTGCCGTTCATTTGTATTTTTAGTTGCCAAATGATACTCATCCCAGTCCAAATCTACCAGTGGTGGTTTTTATCCACAGTTATGCTGTCTTTATCGGCTTAACACATTCTTTATTATATTTTTCTTCGTTTTGTATGCTCCATTTATTTCTTTATTCTCTTTTTTCCTTATTCTCTATTGGTTCATTTGATTCAAATCAGTTCTATGTTTATCTATTTGATTCAGGTAGTTCTACCTAATCAGCTGCTGTTCATTTGTATTTTTAGTTGCCAAATGATACTCATCCGAGTCCAAATATACCAGTTGTGGTTTTTATCCACAGTTATGCTCTTTTTATCGGCTTAACATATTCTCTATTATATTTTTTTATTTGATTTACTCCCTTTATTCTCTTTTTTTCTTATTCTCTATTGGTTCATTTGATTCAAATCAGTTCTATGTTTATTCATTTGATTCGGATAGTTCTACCTAATCAGCTGCTTTTCAGTTGTATTTTTAGTTGCCAAATGAAACTCATCCCAGTCCAAATCTACCAGTTGTGGTTTTTATCCACATTTGTGCTTTCTTTATCGGCTTTACTTATTCTCTATTATATTTTCTTCATTTTGTTTACTCCCTCTATATCTTTATTCTCTTTTCTCCTTATTCTCTATTGGTACATTTGATTCAAATCCGTTCTATGTTTATTAATTTGATTCAGGTAGTTCTAGTTATTCAACTGCTGTTTCATTTGCATTTTTATTTGTCAAATGAAACTCATCCCAGTCCAAATCTACCAATTGTGGCTTTTATCCACAGTTATGCTCTCTTTATTGGCTTAACACATTCTTTATTATATTTTTCTTCATTTTGTTTACTCCTTTTATTTATTTATTCTCTTTTTTCCTTATTCTCTATTGGTTCATTTGATTCAAATCAGTTCTATGTTTATTCATTTGATTAAGGTAGTTCTACCTAATCAGCTGCTGTTCATTTGTTTTTTAGTTGCCAAATTAAAGTTATCCCAGTCCAAATTTACCAGTTGTGGTTTTTATTCATAGTTAAGCTCTCTTTATCGGCTTAACATACTCTCTATTATACTTTTCTTCATTTTGTTTAGTCCCTTTATATCTTTATTCTCTTTTCTCCTTATTCTCTACTGGTTCATTTGATTCAAAGCAGTTTTATGTTTGATTCAGGTAGTTCTACTTATTCAACTAGTGTTTCATTTGCATTTTTAGTTGTCAAATGAAACTCATCCTAGTCTAAATCTACCAGTTGTGGTTTTTATCCACAGTTATGCTCTCTCTATCGGCCTAACATATTCTCTATTATGTTGCCTATTATGTTATAATATACCAGTTGTGGTTATCCACAACTGGTGGATAACCTCTATTACTGGTGGCTGGATAACTGGTGGCTTATTCTCTATTGGTTCATTTGATTCAAATCAGTTCTATGTTTATTCATTTGATTTAGATAGTTCTACCTAATCAGCTGCTTTTCAGTTGTATTTTTAGTTGCCAAATGAAACTCATCCCAGTCCAAATCTACCAGTTGTGGTTTTTATCCACAGTTGTGCTTTCTTTATCGGCTTAACTTATTCTCTATTATATTTTCTTCATTTTGTTTACTCCCTCTATATCTTTATTCTCTTTTTTCCTTATTCTCTATTGGTTCATTTGATTCAAATCAGTTCTATGTTTATTCATTTGATTCAGGTAGTTCTACTTATTCAACTGCTGTTTCATTTGCATTTTTAGTTGCCAAATGAAACTCATCCCAGTCCTTATTCATTTGATTCAGGTAGTTCTACCTAATCAGCTTCTGTTCATTTGTATCTTTAGTTGCCAAAAAAAAGTCATCCCAGTCCAAATCTACCGGTTGTGATTTTATCCACAATTGTGCTTTCTTTATCGGCTTAACTTATTCTCTTATTATATTTTTCTTCATTTTATTTACTCCCTTATTTCTTTGTTCTCCCATCTCCTTATTGTCTATTGGTTCATTTGATTTAAATCAGTTCTATGTTTATTCATTTGATTCAGGTAGTTCTACTTATTCAACTGCTGTTTCATTTGCATTTGTGTTTTCTTTATCGGCTTAACTTATTCTCTATTATATTTTCTTCATTTTGTTTACTCCCTCTATATCTTTATTCTCTTTTCTCCTTATTCTCTATTGGTACATTTGATTCAAATCCGTTCTATGTTTATTCATTTGATTCAGGTAGTTCTACTTATTCAACTGCTGTTTCATTTGCATTTTTAGTTGTCAAATGAAACTCATCCCAGTCCAAATCTACCAATTGTGGTTTTTATCCACAGTTATGCTCTCTTTATTGGCTTAACACATTCTTTATTATATTTTTCTTCATTTTGTTTACTCCTTTTATTTATTTATTCTCTTTTTTCCTTATTCTCTATTGGTTCATTTGATTCAAATCAGTTCTATGTTTATTCATTTGATTAAGGTAGTTCTACCTAATCAGCTGCTGTTCATTTGTTTTTTAGTTGCCAAATTAAAGTTATCCCAGTCCAAATTTACAAGTTGTGGTTTTTGTCCATAGTTAAGCTCTCTTTATCGGCTTAACATACTCTCTATTATACTTTTCTTCATTTCGTTTAGTCCCTTTATATCCTTATTCTCTTTTCTCCTTATTCTCTACTGGTTCATTTGATTCAAAGCAGTTTTATGTTTATTCATTTGATTCAGGTAGTTCTACTTATTCAACTAGTGTTTCATTTGCATTTTTAGTTGCCAAATGAAACTCATTCCAGTCTAAATCTACCAGTCGTTGTTTTTATCCACAGTTGTGCTTTCTTTATCGGCTTAACTTATTCTCTATTATATTTTTCTTCATTTTAATTACTCTTTTTATTTCTTTACTCTCTCTTCTCTTTATTCTGTATAGGTTCACTTGATTCAAATCAGTTCTATGTTTATTCATTTGATTCAGGTAGTTCTACTTAATCAACTGCTGTTTCATTTGCATTTTTAGTTGTCAAATGAAACTCAGCCTAGTCCAAATCTACCAGTTGTGGTTTTTATCCACAATTATGCTCTCTTTATCGGGTTGACATATTCTCTACTATATTTTTCTTCATTTTCTTTACTCCCTTTATATCTTTATTCTCTTTTCTTCTTATTATCTATTGGTTCATTTGATTCAAATCAGTTCTATGTTTATTCAATTGATTCAGGTAGTTCTACCTAATCAGCTTCTGTTTCATTTACATTTTTAGTTGTCAAATGAAACTCATCCTAGTCAAAATATACAAGTTGTTCTTTTTATCCACAGTTATGCCCTCTCTTTCGGCTTAACATATTATCCATTATATTTTTCTTCATTTTGTTTACTCACTTTATCTCTTTATTCTCTTTTCTCCTTATTTTCTATTGGTTCTTTTGATTCAAATCAGTTCTATGTTTATTCATTTGATTAAGGTAGTTCTACCTAATCAGTTGCTGTTCATTTGTATTTTTAGTTGCCAAATGAAAGTCATCCTAGTCCAAATCTACCAGTTGTGGTTTTTATCCTCAGTTATGCTCTCTCTATCGGCTTAACATATTCTCTTTATTATATTTTTCTTAATTTTGTTTACACCCTTTATCTCTTTATTCTCTTTTCTCCTTATTCTCTATTGGTTCATTTGATTCAAATCAGTTCTATGTTTATTCATCTGATTTAGTTAGTTCTACTTAATCAGCTGCTGTTCATTTGTATTTTTAGTTGCCAAATGATTCTCATCCCAGTCCAAATATACCAATTGTGGTTTTTATCCACAGTTATGCTCTCTTTATCCGCTTAACATGTTTTCTATTATATTTTTCTTTATGTTTTTTACTCCCTTTATTTCTTTATACTCTTTTTTCCTTTTTCTCTAATGGTTCATTCGATTCAAATCCGTTCTATGTTTATTCATTTGATTCAGGTAGTTCTACCTAATCAGCTGCTGTTCATTTGTATTTTTAGTTGCCAAATGATACTCATCCCAGTCCAAATATACCACTTGTAGTATTATAGAATAGAATAGAATATGATTTATTGGCTAAAATAGCACAAAAGAAGGCATAAGCACGTCAGAATTACCATAACAAAACAAATGTTATGTGATAAACAATAAAAAATTGAATCAATAATAAAACAGATGTCAGGGGATAAACATAAAACAAAAGTTATATCAATTATTAAAATAGGAAACAAAATAGGGGACAAAAGAATTTTTGTACCTCATGGTCAACATTTGGGGATGCATGTCCAGATGGGTATTTGGAGCTCTAAGAGCATTGAGCCTTGTATTAGGAAGGGTTGGGGGATTTTCTTTAAAGGGAGGGAGAAAACGTCGATGATAGTCACAATTAAGGCACTTGAGACCAAAGTTCATGGTAAGGATGTGACGTCGTGATTTCAATATAATAAGTTCAAGTCTAGCCAAACCTTAATCGTATGTAGTATAGGCCGTCCCCAGAATAATTTTTATTGCTCTTTTTTGAATACTTTCAATTTTAGAACATTGGTCTTTGGTCAACCCAGGGTACCAGACAGGGCAAGCATATTCCAGACAGGGTCTTATATAAGAACAATAAATTATTTTAAGGTTTTGGATTGATATGGAGAAACGGTTGAGAAGAGAGAAAGATATAAGGAGAAGACAACCTGACTTAAATAAGTGCGAAATGTGGGAATTCCATTTAAGGTCGTTGTACAACTGCACACCAAGCAGTTTAACAGTATTTAAATTTGGTATGCAAAGGTAATTATTGATAGGGGGTATATTTAAAAAAAAGAAAATAACATGAAACTGCTTTTGGGTATGCTTAAGCTGAGTTTAACATTGTCAAGATTATTTTTTAAATTATCAATGAGTGAATCGAGTGTAAAATTAAAAGTATTAGATGTGTGACAAAGGTTAAGCAATGTCAAATAATCTACAAATTTAAAAGAGTTGGCAAAACATGGTAAAACACTGTTAAAAACAATTAAAAATGCAAAAGGACCTAAGTTAGTCTCTTGAGGTGCTCCACAGGAAAGAAATCAAGGAAAAACCTGATGAATCCCCATTAGGGAGGACTACACATTGCTCACGGCCAGACAAAAAGCTAGCTAACATACGTAAAACAAAATCTCTTGCACCAAAAGCCCTTGAATTATCTATAACTGTCTGATGATCCAAGTTATCGAAGGCTTTGCTAATATCAGCAAAAACAGCCTCAACGTAGGAACTATTCAACTTAAGCTGTTTGAAAATAGTGTCAAGTATACAAATTAAGCAATGCGTGTTGCTATGATTCGGCCTAAAGCCAAACTGATTTGGGTTGATTTTATCATGAATATCGTCAAAAAGGAAATTGTAAATAAAACTTGTAAAGATTTTAGAGAAAATGGGGGTTTTTGATATTGGTCTGAAGTCAGAGAGAACTTTTGGGGTCTAAGTTTTTGGTATAGGAGATATAATAGCTTGTTTAAAACACTGGAAAAATACCATCTACAAAACATTGGTTAAAAATTGCAGTTAGAGGTACACTTAATTACTGGGCACATTCCACAATCAATTTGTTAGGGATATCACCTGGGTATACTGACTTATTTGTATCAAGAGTTTCGAGTTTAAGTTGAGTCTGATGAATTTCAATCACAGGAATGTCCCTCACTGCACTGTTGGCCGGCATATGTTGGAGTGGTGGGTGATTTTTACAACTTTAAGCAAAATGATCATTTATGACATCTGCACCTATTGGATCACCATTACTGTCAAGTAATAAAAACTTTGAAGAGATCTTGGACACTTTTGTGGAATTTCTTAGGGTCCGAATACTATAAATTATTGAGCACTTGCGCACCATGCTCCTTTATGGCTTTACTGATTTTGCTATCAACAATGTTTCTAAGTTTTCAAGATTCTTGGAAAAATCCTTCCTTAAAGAGTTTATCTCGTTCATTTATTAGGTAAAATTTTTTTTTATTTATCCACGGTTTGCAGTTAGATTTGCGAGTAACATTTTTCACAGGAAAGGTGTCAAAATATAACTGGAAAAGTTCCGCTGAAAACTTAGAAGCCATTTCATTACCACTGGTAAGACATAGGATATTGGCCCAAGATTTGGAACTAAGTTTTAATTTGAAATGGGCAACCTTCTCGTCAGTAATAGGTCTATAAGAGTAACTGATAAATTGCTTAGGGGGAAAGGAAGATAAGGGGGTCCAAAAGATGCATAGATGGTCACTTGCCCCTAATGGAAGGGCCATTTTGGGGACACAGTAGTAATATTCAATGTTGGTAAAAAATTTAGTCTAGAGTTTTATCACCACGTGCAGGGAACTTGACCACTTGATCAAGCCTAAGAGCTTAGCTAAGCCACTTTTGGTCTAGCTCATTAAAATTACCACATAATGTAATTGCAGCATAAAGATACTCGCAGCGAATTTTGTCAGTATAAAGTTGCAGATATGCCGTCAGCTCCTTCTTAAATCCACTACGACGAGGGTAATAAATAATACAAAAAATCGTGCAAGATACTTCTTTTGGGAGGTTTTTGGGCCTGGTCCATAGCCATAGAGCTTCGGTTTTGGAGTTGTTCACTATTTCGGAAAATGAAAGAACCCGATTAGGAAGGGTAGACTTATAAAAAAAGCTACTCCTCCACCATGAGATAGAGGGATACCATCTTTGTCTATCCTGGGCTTAAAATGGGAAACATAATTTGGAATGGAACAAAAGTCTTCAGTTGCAGACCATGTTTCGGTAAGGCAATCAATATCTATCTGGTTTTGTCAAGACTAATTTGAAGTTCATCCATTTCATTTACCAGTGACCTTACATTCGCTAGAAGGATTCTGGGAAATGTGTAGGAGGAGCAGCAATGTATAAAACCAGGGTTTCTTGATTTGTTATTGTAGACTTGTTGTAAGTTCTTGGGTTCATTTGATGTAAATAACGGGACTGAGGAGATGGACTGATTTGGCAATTTAAATGGGAGGTAGCTGGAACGTAACATAGAGGTCTTCTGAATGGGTTTGTTTGGTGCTGTTGATAATTGAATCAATAATAAAACAGATGTCAGGGGATAAACATAAAACAAAAGTTATATCAATTATTAAAATAGGAAACAAAATAGGGGACAAAAGAATTTTTGTACCTCATGGTCAAAATTTGGGGATACAGGTCCAGTTGGGTATTTGGAGCTCTAAGAGCAATTAGCCTTGTATTAGGAAGGGTTGGGGGATTTTCTTTAAAGGGAGGGACAAAACGTCGATGATAGTTAGAATTAAGGCACTTGAGACCAAAGTTCATGGTAAGGATGTGACGTCGTGATTTCAATATAATAAGTTCAAGTCTAGCCAAACCGTCATTGTATGTAGTATAGGCCGTCCCCAGAATAATTTTTATTGCTCTTTTTTGAATACTTTCAATTTTAGAACATTGGTCTTTGGTCAACCCAGGATGCCAGACAGGGCAGGCATATTCCAGACAGGGTCTTATATAAGAACAATAAATTATTTTAAGGTTTTGGATTGATATGGAGAAACGTTTGAGAAGAGAGAAAGATATAAGGAGAAGACAACCTGACTTAAATAAGTGCGAAATGTGGGAATTCCATTTAAGGTCGTTGTACAACTGCACACCAAGCAGTTTAACAGTATTTAAATTTGGTATGCAAAGGTAATTATGGATAGGGGGTATATTTATGAAAAAGAGAAGAGCCTGAAACTGCTTTTGGGTATGCGTAATTTTAGTTTAACATTATCAAGATTATTCCTTAAATTGTTAATGAATGAATCTAGTGTAAAATTCGAAGTATTAGATGTTTTAAAAGGTTCAGTAATGTCAAATCATCCGCAAATTTAAAAGAGTTGTCAAAACTTGGTAAAACATTATTAAAAACTATTAAAAATGCTAAAGGACCTAACTTAGCCCCTTGAGGTGCTCCACAGGAGATCGAGGAAAAACCTGATGAATCCCCGTTAGGGAGGACTACACATTGCTCACGGCCAGACAAAAAGCTAGCTAACATACGTAAAACAAAATCTCTTGCACCAAAAGCCCTTGCATTATCTATAACTGTCTGATGATCCAAATTATCGAAGGCTTTGCTAATATCAGCAAAAACAGCCTCAACGTAGGAACTATTCAACTCGAGATGTTTGAAAATAGTGTCAAGTGTATAAATTAAGCAATGCGTGTTGCTATGATTCGGCCTAAAGCCAAACTGATTTGGGTTGATTTTATCATGAATATCGTCAAAAAGGAAATGGTAAATAAAACTTGTAAAGATTTTAGAGAAAATGGGGGTTTTTGATATTGGTCTTAAGTTAGAGGGAACTTTTGGGGTCTAAGTTTTTGGTATAGGAGATATAATAGCTTGTTTAAAACACACTGGAAAAATACCATCTACAAAACATTGGTTAAAAATAGCAGTTAGAGGTACACTTAATTACTGGGCACATTCCACAATCAATTTGGTAGGGATATTACCTGGGTATACTGACTTATTTGTATCAAGAGTTTTGAGTTTAAGTTGAGTTGATGAATTTCAATCACAGGAATGTCACTCACTGCACTGTTGGCCAGAATATGCTGGAGTGGCGGGTAAATTTCACAAATTGAAGCAAAATGATCATTTATGACATCTTCACCTATTGGGTCACCATTACTGTCCAGTAAGAAAAACTTTGAAGAGATCTTGGACACTTTTGTGGAATTTCTTAGGGTCCAAATACAATAAATTATTGAGCACCATGCTCCTTTATTGCTTTACAGATTTTGCTATCAACAATGTTTCTAAGCTTTCGAGATTCTTGGAAAAATCCTTGCTGAAAGAGTTTATCTCGTTCATTTATTAGGTACAATTTTCTTTTATTTATCCACGGTTTGCAGTTAGATTTGCGAGTAACATTTTTCACTGGAAAGGTGTCAAAATATAACTGGAAAAGTTCCGCTGAAAACTTAGAAGCCATTTCATTACCACTGGTAAGACATAGGATATTGGCCCAAGATTTGGAACTAAGTTTTAATTTGAAATGGGCAACCTTTTCGTCAGTAATAGGTCTATAAGAGTAACTGATAAATTGCTTAGGGGAAAGGAAGATAAGGGGGTCCAAAAGATGCATAGATGGTCACTTGCCCCTAATGGAAGGGCCACTTTGGGGACACAGTAGTAGTCTTCAATTTTGGTAAAAATTAAGTCTAGAGTTTTATCACCACGTGTAGGTGAATTGACCACTTGATCAAGCCTAAGAGCAGAGTTAAGCCACTTTTGGTCTGGCTCATTAAAATCACCACATAATGTAGTTGCAGCATAAGGATAGTCGCAGCGAATTCTGTCAGTATAAAGTTGCAGATATGCCGTCAGCTCCTTCTTAAATCCACTACGACGAGGGTAATAAATAATACAAAAAATCGTGCAAGATACTTCTTTTGGGAGGTTTTTGGGCCTGGTCCATAGCCATAGAGCTTCGGTTTTGGAGTTGTTCACTATTTCGGAAAATGAAAGAACCCGATTAGTAAGTGTATAATTATAAAAAAAGCTACTCCTCCACCATGAGATAGAGGGATACCATCTTTGTCTATCCTGGGCTTAAAATGGGAAACATAATTTGGAATGGAACAAAAGTCTTCAGTTGCAGACCATGTTTCGGTAAGGCAATCAATATCTATCTGGTTTTGTCAAGACTAATTTGAAGTTCATCCATTTCATTTACCAGTGACCTTACATTCGCTAGAAGGATTCTGGGAAATGTGTAGGAGGAGCAGCAATGTATAAAACCAGGGTTTCTTGATTTGTTATTGTAGACTTGTTGTAAGTTCTTGGGTTCATTTGATGTAAATAACAGGACTGAGGAGATGGACTGATTTGGCAATTGAAATGAGATGGAGCTGGAAGGTAACATAGTGGTCTTCTGAATGGGTTTGTTTGGTGCTGTTGATAATTTGAATTCATTTCGCTTTTGAGGGCTGGTGGGAACAGTGGGCTGGAGTGGCGAACTTCGTTTTTTGGCTGATCAATATTCATAGTGATAAAAACACGGGAGAGAGTTTGACATTTGATGATAACTCTTTCTGGTATTATTAAAAAGTTTTTTAAATGCGCCATAGCCATGATTCAAACGAATCTGGTCACAACCAAAACAACGACCACTTTCAAACTTAAAACAAACTTTCTGTTGTAATAGTTGGCAGTCAGAGACTTCACACTCACCCCCAACATTAAAATTCTTGTAAACATGCAGATATTTACATTTTTTGCCTTTTTTGCAAATATGATTCCAGGCAAATTTGTATACACCCTTATGTGTAGTCAGTTCATGACCGCTTATCTTGATTGACTTGACCTTTAGTTCGCATTCATTAGTATTCAACTTCATGTTTTCTAGGTCAGATGAACTCTTAATTATGTTATCCCCAAGGTAACTGAACTTTTGAAAAATAAAGTTTGTTTCATCACCTCTTGGTTACAGGAAACAATTGCATATTTATCTGGGTGGGATTTGTTAATGATAATTTCCTGATTTTTATCCTCATTAACATCAGAAGACTTTGGAGGGATTTAATTTAGACGTGACCTAAGGTCTATGATTGCAGATATTTCCTTGCTTATTAATTCTAATTTATCTCTCATTACTATAAGGGAAAGAAGTGATAAGTCTGATAGGGGATTAGAACAACAAGTGCCACAAGTAGTAGTTTCAGTCTGGCAGGAGGCATTAGATTTGTTGGCTTCGAGGTGGTCATTATTACTTGGAAGGTATGGAGCTAGAGGGGGCGATCGAATTTCGATCACAATGTTCGCCAGGTCATTGCCCAATAGACGACGAGGAGGAGTAATTGGGAGAGGCTGGGGTTGACTGGAATAAGTGTCGGCAAAAGTAATTACCTTTTTCGGACTATCCTTGTTTAAACTATCCTTTTTCACAGAACAATCTAGGCATAGCCAACTTTTAGTCCATTGGAAACGTTCAATTCCAGCACATTGTTCGTGGAAATATTATCCACAGTCATTGCATATCAAACAGTTTAAAGTTGCCCTGCAGAGACATTCGGGGCATACTCTACTAGTCATTCTTGGGGTTTAGGATAAAATGAAGTTTAGTGTCTAATTAAGTCCGAACATAATACTTTTAATTCACACCTGTTCAAAAACTGGGATTTAATCCTTTTAAAGAATAAATATGTCTTAACAGGTCAGACACTGCATAGCGACTGAAGAAATCCACAGTTATGCTCTCTTTATCGGCTTAACACATTCTTTATTATATTTTTCTTCATTTTGTTTACTCCCTTTATTTCTTTATTATCTTTTTTCCTTATTCTCTATTGGTTCATTTGATTCAAATCAGTCCTATGTTTATTGATTTGATTCAGGTAGTTCTACCTAATCAGCTGTTGTTCATTTGTATTTTTAGTTGCGAAATAAAAGTCATCCCAGTCCAAATCTACCAGTTGTGGTTGTATCCGCAGTTATGCTCTCTTTATCGGCTTAACATATTCTTTATTATATTTTTCTTCATTTTGTATACTCCATTTATTTCTTTATTCTATTTTTTCCTTATGCTCTATTGGTTCATTTGATTAAAATCAGTTCAATGTTTATTCATTTGATTCAGATAGTTCTACCTAATCAGCTGCTTTTCAGTTGTATTTTTAGTTGCCAAATGAAACTCATCCCAGTCCAAATCTACCAGTTGTGGTTTTTATCCTTAGTTGTGCTTTCTTTATCGGCTTAACTTATTCTCTATTATATTTTCTTCATTTTGTTTACTCCCTCTATATCTTTATTCTCTTTTTTCCTTATTCTCTATTGGTTCATTTGATTCAAATCAGTTCTATGTTTATTCATTTGATTCAGGTAGTTTTACTTATTCAACTGCTGTTTCATTTGCATTTTTATTTGCCAAATGAAACTCATCCCAGTACAAGTATACCAGTTGTGGTTTTTATCCACAGTTATACTCTCTTTATCGGCCTAACATATTCTTTACTCCCTTTATTTCTTTATTCTCTTTTTTCCTTATTCTCTATTGGTTCATTTGATTCAAATAAGTTCTATGTTTATTCATTTGATTCAAGTAGTTCTACCTAATCACCTGCTGTTCATTTGTATTTTTAGTTGCCAAATGATACTCGTCCCAGTCCAAATATACCAGTTGTGATTTTATCATCAGTTATGCTCTCTTTATCGGCTTAACATATTCTCTATTATATTTTTTTTATTTACTCTCTTTATTCTCTTTTTTCCTTATTCTCTATTGGTTCATTTGATTCAAATCAGTACTATGTTTTTTCATTTGATTCAGATAGTTCTACCTAATCAGCTGCTTTTCAGTTGTATTTTTAGTTGCCAAATGAAACTCATCCCAGTCCAAATCTACCAGTTGTGGTTTTTATCCACAGTTGTTCTTTCTTTATTGGCTTAACGTATTCTCTATTATATTTTCTTCATTTTTTTTACTTCCTCTATATCTTTATTCTCTTTACTCCTTATTCTCTATTGGTTCATTTGATTCAAATCAGTTCTATGTTTATTCAATTGATTCAGGTAGTTCTACCTAGTCAGTTGCTGTTTCATTTGCATTTTTAGTTGTCAAATGAAACTCATCCTAGTCCAAATCTACCAGTTGTGGTTTTTATCCACAGTTATGCTCTCTCTATTGGTTTAACGTATTATCTATTATATTTATCTTCATTTTGTTTACTCCCTTTATGTCTTTATTCTCTTTTCTCTGTATTCTCTATTGGTTCATTTGTTTCAAATCAGTTCAATGTTTATTCATTTGATTCAGATAGTTCTACTTTTTCAACTGCTGTTTCAGTTGCATTTTTATTTGCCAAATGAAACTCATCCCAGTACAAGTCTACCAGTATTGGTTTTTATCCACAGTTATGCTCTCTTTATCGGCTTAAAACATTCTTTATTATGTTTTTCTTCATTTTGTTTACTACCTTTATTTCTTTATTCTCTTTTTTCCTTATTCTCTATTGGTTCATTTGCTTCAAATCAGTTCTATGTTTATTCATTTGATTCAAGTAGTTCTACCTAATCACCTGCTGTTCATTTGTATTTTTAGTTGTCAAATGAAACTCATCCCAGTCCAAATCTACCAGTGGTGGTTTTTATCCAAAGTTATGCTCTCTTTATCGGCTTAACAAATTCTTTATTACATTTTTCTTCATTTTGTATACTCCATTTATTTCTTTATTCTCTTTTTTCCTTATTCTCTATTGAATCATTTGATTCAAATCAGTTCTATGTTTATCTATTTGATTCAGGTAGTTCTACCTAATCAG
This sequence comes from Artemia sp. Qi Xiang Cuo, assembly GCF_049724085.1. NCBI lineage: Eukaryota > Metazoa > Arthropoda > Branchiopoda > Anostraca > Artemiidae > Artemia > Artemia sp. Qi Xiang Cuo. The sequence goes on from NC_142811.1 coordinate 16,516,266, forward strand.
CTGCTGTTCATTTGTATTTTTAGTTGCCAAATGATACTCATCCCAGTCCAAATATACCAGTTGTGGTTTTTATCCACAGTTATACTCTATCCGCTTAACATGTTTTCTATTATATTTTTATTTATGTTGTTTACTCCCTTTATTTCTTTATACTCTTTTTTCCTTATTCTCTATTGATTCATTTGATTCAAATCCGTTCTATGTTTATTCATTTGATTCAGGTAGTTCTACCCAATCAGCTGCTGTTCATTTGTATTTTTAGTTGCCAAATGAAACTCATCCCAGTCCAAATCTACCAGTTGTGGTTTTTATCCACAGTATGCTCTCTTTATCGGCTTAACACATTCTTTATTATATTTTCTTCGTTTTGTTTACTCTCTTTATTTCTTTATTCTCTTTTTTCCTTATTCTCTATTGGTTCATTTGATTCAAATCAGTTCTATGTTTATTCATTTGATTTAGATAGTTCTACATAATCAGCTGCTGTTCATTTGTATTTTTAGTTGCCAAATTATACTCATCCCAGTCCAAATACGCCAGTTGTGGTTTTTATCCACAATTATGCTCTCTTTATCGGCTTAACATACTCTGTAATATATTTTTCTCCATTTCGTTTAGTCCCTTTATATCTTTATTGTCTTTTCTCCTTATTCTCTACTGGTTCATTTCATTCAAATCAGTTTTATGTTTATTCATTTGATTCAGGTAGTTCTACTTATTCAACTATTGTTTCATTTGCATTTTTAGTTACCAAATGAAACTCATCCCAGTCCAAATCTACCGGTCATGGCTTTTATACACAGTTGTGCTTTCTTTATCGGCTTAACTTATTCTTTATTATATTTTTCTTCAGTTTTATTACTCCTTTCATTTCTTTATTCTCTCTTCTCCTTATTCTTTATTGGTTCATTTGATTCAAATCAGTTCTATGTTTATTCATTTGATTCAGGTAGTTCTACTTAATCAACTGCTGTTTCATTTGCATTTTTAGTTGTCAAATGAAACTCATCCTAGTCCAAATCTACCAGTTGTGGTTTTTATCCACAATTATGCTCTCTTTATCGGGTTAACATATTCTCTACTATATTTTTCTTCATTTTGCTTACTCCCTTTATATCTTTATATCTCTTTTCCTCTTATTCTCTATTGGTTCATTTGATTCAAATCAGTTCTATGTTTATTCAATTGATTCAGGTAGTTCTACCTAATCAGCTGCTGTTTCATTTACATTTTTAGTTGTCAAATGAAACTCATCCTAGTCAAAATATACCAGTTGTTGATTTTATCCACAGTTATGCCCTCTCTATCGGCTTAACATATTATCCATTATATTTTTCTTCATTTTGTTTACTTACTTTATCTCTTTATTCTCTTTTCTCCTTATTTTCTATTGGTTCATTTGATTCAAATCAGTTCTATGTTTATTCAATTGATTAAGGTAGTTCTACCTAATCAGCTGCTGTTCATTTGTATTTTTAGTTGCCAAATGAAAGTCATCCTAGTCCAAATCTACCAGTTGTGGTTTTTATCCACAGTTATGCTCTCTCTATCGGCTTAACATATTCTCTTTATTATATTGTTCTTCATTTTGTTTACTCCCTTTATCTATTTATTCTCTTTTCTCCTTATTCTCTATTGGTTCATTTGATTCAAATCAGTTCTATGTTTATTCATCTGATTCAGTTAGTTCTACTTGATCAGCTGCTGTTCATTTGTATTTTTAATTGCCAAATGATACTCATCCCAGTCCAAATATAACAGTTGTGGTTTTTATCCACAGTTATGCTCTCTTTATCCGCTTAACATGTTTTCTATTATATTTTTATTTATGTTGTTTACTCCCTTTATTTCTTTATACACTTTTTTCCTTATTCTCTATTGATTCATTTGATTCAAATCCGTTCTGTGTTTATTCATTTGATTCATGTAGTTCTACGTAATTCAGCTGCTGTTCATTTGTATTTTTAGTTGCCAAATGATACTCATCCCAATCCAAATATACCACTTGTGGTTTTTATCCACAGTTATGCTCTCTTTATCGGCTTAATACATTCTTTATTATATTTTTCTTCATTTTGTTTACTCCCTTTATTTCTTTATTCTATTTTTTCCTTATTCTCAATTGGTTCATTTGATTCAATCAGTTCTATGTTTATTGATTTGATTCAGGTAGTTCTACCTAATCAGCTGTTGTTCATTTGTATTTTTAGTTCCCAAATGAAAGTCATCTTAGTCCAAATCTACTAGTTGTTGTTGTTATCCACAGTTATGTTCAGATTATGCTCTCTTTATCGGCTTAACATATTCTCTATTATGCTTTTTTTCATTTCGTTTAGTCCTTTTCTATCTTTACTCTCTTTTCTCCTTATTCTCTATTGGTTCATTTGATTCAAATCAGTTTAATATTTATTCATTTGATTCAGGTAGTTCTACTTATTCAGCTATTGTTTCATTTGCATTTTTAGTTGCCAAATGAAAATCATCCCGCTCCAAGTCTACCAGTTGTGGTTTTTATCCACAGTTTTGCTTTCTTTATCGGCTTAACTTATTCTCTATTATATTTTTCTTCATTTTATTTACTCCCTTTATTTCTTTATTCTCTCTTCTCCTTATTCTCTATTGGTTCATTTGATTCAAATCAGTTCTGCGTTTATTAATTTGATTTAGATTATGCTCTCTTTATCGGCTTAACATATTCTCTACTATATTTTTCTGCATTTGGTTTGCTCCCTTTATTTCTTTATTCACTTTTCTCCTTATTCTCTATTGGTTCAGTTTATTCAAATAAGTTCTATGTTTTTTCATTTGATGCAAGTAGTTCTACCTAATCAGTTGCTGTTTCATTTGCATTTTTAGTTGTCAAATGAAACTCATCCTAGTCCAAATCAACCAGTTGTGGTTTTTATTCACAGTTATGCTCTCTCTATTGGTTTAACATATTATCTATAATATTTTTCTTCATTTTGTTTACTCCCTTTACTTCATTTTGTCTTTATTCTCTTTTCTCCATATTCTCTATTGGTTCATTTGTTTCAAATCAGTTCAATGTTTATTCATTTGATTCAGGTAGTTCTACTTTTTCAACTGCTGTTTCATTTGCATTTTTATTTGCAAAATGAAACTCATCCCAGTACAAGTATACCAGTTGTGGTTTTTATCCACAGTTATGCTCTCTTTATCGGCTTAACATATTCTTTACTCCCTTTATTTCTTTATTCTCTTTTTTCCTTATTCTCTATTGGTTCATTTGATTCAAATCAGTTCTATGTTTATTCATTTTATTCAAGTAGTTCTACCTAATCACCTGCTGTTCATTTGTATTCTTAGTTGCCAAATGATACTCGTCCCAGTCCAAATATACCAGTTGTGGTTTTATCATCAGTTATGCTCTCTTTATCGGATTAACATATTCTCTATTATATTTTTTTTTATTTACTCTCTTTATTCTCTTTTTTCCTTATTCTCTATTGGTTCATTTGATTCAAATCAGTACTATGTTTATTAATTTGATTCAGATAGTTCTACCTAATCAGCTGCTTTTCAGTTGTATTTTTAGTTGCCAAATGAAACTCATCCCAGTCCAAATCTACCAGTTTTGGTTTTTATCCACAGTTGTGCTTTCTTTATCGGCTTAACGTATTCTGTATTATATTTTCTTCATTTTGTTTACTCCCTCTATATCTTTATTCTCTTTACTCCTTATTCTCTATTGGTTCATTTGATTCAAATCAGTTCTATATTTATTCATTTGATTCAGGTAGTTCTACCTAATCAGTTGCTGTTTCATTTGCATTTTTAGTTGTCAAATGAAACTCATCCTAGTCCAAATCTACCAGTTGTGGTTTTTATCCACAGTTATGCTCTCTCTATTGGTTTAACATATTATCTATTATATTTTTCTTCATTTTGTTTACTCCCTTTATGTCTTTATTCTTTTTTCTCCGTATTCTCTATTGGTTCATTTGTTTCAAATCAGTTCAATGTTTATTCATTTGATTCAGATAGTTCTACTTTTTCAACTGCTGTTTCAGTTGCATTTTTATTTGCCAAATGAAACTCATCCCAGTACAAGTCTACCAGTATTGGTTTTTATCCACAGTCATGCTCTCTTTATCGGCTTAACACATTCTTTATTATATTTTTCTTCATTTTGTTTACTCCCTTTATTTCTTTATTCTCTTTTTTCCTTATTTTTTATTGGTTCATTTGCTTCAAATCAGTTCTATGTTTATTCATTTGATTCAAGTAGTTCTACCTAATCACCTGCTGTTCATTTGTATTTTTAGTTGCCAAATGAATCTCATCCCAGTCCAAATCTACCACTGGTGGTTTTTATCCAAAGTTATGCTCTCTTTATCGGCTTAACACATTCTTTATTATATTTTTCTTCATTTTGTATACTCCATTTATTTCTTTATTCTCTTTTTTCCTTATTCTCTATTGGTTCATTTGATTCAAATCAGTTCTATGTTTATCTATTTGATTCAGGTAGTTCTACCTAATCAGCTGCTGTTCATTTGTATTTTTAGTTTCCAAATGATACTCATCCCAGTCCAAATATACCAGTTGTGGTTTTTATCCACAGTTATGCTCTCTTTATCCGCTTAACATGTTTTCTATGATATTTTTATTTATTTTGTTTACTCCCTTTATTTCTTTATACTCTTTTTTCCTTATTCTCTATTGATTCATTTGATTCAAATCCGTTCTATGTTCATTCATTTGATTCAGGTAGTTCTACCTAATCAGCTGCTGTTCATTTGTATTTTTAGTTACCAAATGATACACATCCCAGTCCAAATATACCACTTGTGGTTTTTATCCACAGTTATGCTCTCTTTATCGGCTTAACACATTTTTTATTATATTTTTCTTCATTTTGTTTACTCCCTTTATTTCTTTATTCTATTTTTTCCTTATTCTCTATTGGTTCAGTTGATTCAAATCAGTTCTATGTTTATTGATTTGATTCAGGTAGTTCTACCTAATCAGCTGCTGTTCATTTGTATTTTTAGTTGCCAAATTATACTCATCCCAGTCCAAATACGCCAGTTGTGGTTTTTATCCACAATTATGCTCTCTTTATCGGCTTAACATACTCTGTAATATATTTTTCTCCATTTCGTTTAGTCCCTTTATATCTTTATTGTCTTTTCTCCTTATTTGCTACTGGTTCATTTCATTCAAATCAGTTTTATGTTTATTCATTTAATTCAGGTAGTTCTACTTATTCAACTATTGTTTCATTTGTATTTTTAGTTACCAAATGAAACTCATCCCACTCCAAGTCTACCAGTTGTGGTTTTTATCCACAGTTGTGCTTTCTTTATCGGCTCAACTTATTCTCTATTATATTTTTCTTCATTTTATTTACTCCCTTTATCTCTTTATTCTCTCTTCTCCTTATTCTCTATTGGCTCATTTGATTCAAATCAGTTCTGCGTTTATTCATTTGATTCAGATTATGCTCTCTTTATCGGCTTAGCATATTCTCTACTATATTTTTCTGCATTTTGTTTGCTCCCTTTATTTCTTTATTCTCTTTTCTCCTGTATTCTCTATTGGTTCATTTGATTCAAATCAGTACTATGTTTATTCATTTGAATCAGATAGTTCTACCTAATCAGCTGCTTTTCAGTTGTATTTTTAGTTGCCAAATGAAACTCATCCCAGTCCAAATCTACCAGTTGTGGTTTTTATCCACAGTTGTTCTTTCTTTATTGGCTTAACGTATTCTCTATTATATTTTCTTCATTTTGTTTACTCCCTCTATATCTTTATTCTCTTTACTCCTTATTCTCTATTGGTTCATTTGATTCAAATCAGTTCTATGTTTATTCATTTGATTCAGGTAGTTCTACCTAATCAGTTGCTGTTTCATTTGCATTTTTAGTTGTCAAATGAAACTCATCCTAGTCCAAATCTACCAGTTGTGGTTTTTATCCACAGTTATGCTCTCTCTATTGGTTTAGCATATTATCTATTATATTTTTCTTCATTTTGTTTACTCCCTTTATGTCTTTATTCTCTTTTCTCCGTATTCTCTATTGGTTCATTTGTTTCAAATCAGTTCAATGTTTATTCATTTGATTCAGATAGTTCTACTTTTTCAACTGCTGTTTCAGTTGCATTTTTATTTGCCAAATGAAACTCATCCCAGTACAAGTCTACCAGTATTGGTTTTTATCCACAGTTATGCTCTCTTTATCGGCTTAACACATTCTTTATTATATTTTTCTTCATTTTGTTTACTCCCTTTATTTCTTTATTCTCTTTTTTCCTTATTCTCTATTGGTTCATTTGCTTCAAATCAGTTCTATGTTTATTCATTTGATTCAAGTAGTTCTACCTAATCACCTGCTGTTCATTTGTATTTTTAGTTGCCAAATGAATCTCATCCCAGTCCAAATCTACCAGTGGTGGTTTTTATCCAAAGTTATGCTCTCTTTATCGGCTTAACACATTCTTTATTATATTTTTCTTCATTTTTTATACTCCATTTATTTCTTTATTCTCTTTTTTCCTTATTCTCTATTGGTTCATTTGATTCAAATCAGTTCTATGTTTATCTATTTGATTCATGTAGTTCTACCTAATCAGCTGCTGTTCATTTGTATTTTTAGTTGCCAAATGATACTCATCCCAGTCCAAATATACCAGTTGTGGTTTTTATCCACAGTTATGCTCTCTTTATCCGCTTAACATGTTTTCTATTATATTTTTATTTATGTTGTTTACTCCCTTTATTTCTTTATACTCTTTTTTCCTTATTCTCTATTGATTCATTTGATTCAAATCTGTTCTATGTTTATTCATTTGATTCAGGTAGTTCTACCTACTCAGCTGCTGTTCATTTGTATTTTTAGTTGCCAAATGAATTTCATCCCAGTCCAAATCTACCAGTTGTGGTTTTTATCCACAGTATGCTCTCTTTATCGGCTTAACACATTCTTTATTATATTTTTCTTCATTTTGTTTACTCCCTTTATTTCTTTATTCTCTTTTTTCCTTATTCTCTATTGGTTCATTTGATTCAAATCACTTCTATGTTTATTAATTTGATTTAGATAGTTTTACATAATCAGCTGCTGTTCATTTGTATTTTTAGTTGCCAAATTATACTCATCCCAGTCCAAATACGCCAGTTGTGGTTTTTATCCACAATTAAGCTCTCTTTATCGGCTTAACATACTCTGTAATATATTTTTCTCCATTTCGTTTAGTCCCTTTATATCTTTATTGTCTTTTCTCCTTATCCTCTACTGATTCATTTCATTCAAATCAGTTTTATGTTTATTCATTTGATTCAGGTAGTTCTACTTATTCAACTATTGTTTCATTTGCATTTTTAGTTACCAAATGAAACTCATCCCAGTCCAAATTGTGCTTTCTTTATCGGCTTAACTTATTCTTTATTATATTTTTCTTCATTTTAATTACTCCTTTCATTTCTTTATTCTCTCTTCTCCTTATTCTTTATTGGTTCATTTGATTCAAATCAGTTCTATGTTTATTCATTTGATTCAGGTAGTTCTTCTTAATCAACTGCTGTTTCATTTGCATTTTTAGTTGTCAAATGAAACTCATCCTAGTCCAAATCTACCAGTTGTGGTTTTTATCCACAATTATGCTCTCTTTATCGGCTTAACATATTCTCTATTATATTTTTTTTTTATTTACTCTCTTTATTCTCTTTTTTCCTTATTCTATATTGGTTCATTTGATTCAAATCAGTAGTATGTTTATTCTTTTGATTCAGATAGTTCTACCTAATCAGCTGCTTTTCAGTTGTATTTTTAGTTGCCAAATGAAACTCATCCCAGTCCAAATCTACCAGTTGTGGTTTTTATCCACAGTTGTGCTTTCGTAATCGGCTTAACGTATTCTCTATTATATTTTCTTCATTTTGTTTACTCCCTCTATATCTTTATTCTCTTTATTCCTTATTCTCTATTGGTTCATTTGATTCAAATCAGTTTTATGTTTATTCCTTTGATTCAGGTAGTTCTACCTAATCAGTTGCTGTTTCATTTGCATTTTTAGTTGCCAAATGAAACTCATCCCAGTCCAAATCTACCAGTTGTGGTTTTTATCCACAGTTATGCTCTCTTTATCGGCTTAAAACATTCTTTATTATGTTTTTCTTCATTTTGTTTACTCCCTTTATTTCTTTATTCTCTTTTTTCCTTATTCTCTATTGGTTCATTTGCTTCAAATCAGTTCTATGTTTATTCATTTGATTCAAGTAGTTCTAACTAATCACCTGCTGTTCATTTGTATTTTTAGTTGCCAAATGAATCTCATCCCAGTCCAAATCTACCACTGGTGGTTTTTATCCAAAGTTATGCTCTCTTTATCGGCTTAACACATTCTTTATTATATTTTTCTTCATTTTGTATACTCCAATTATTTCTTTATTCTCTTTTTTCCTTATTCTCTATTGGTTCATTTGATTCAAATCAGTTCTATGTTTATCTATTTGATTCATGTAGTTCTACCTAATCAGCTGCTGTTCATTTGTATTTTTAGTTGCCAAATGATACTCATCCCAGTCCAAATATACCAGTTGTGGTTTTTATCCACAGTTATGCTCTCTTTATCCGCTTAACATGTTTTCTATGATATTTTTATTTATTTTGTTTACTCCCTTTATTTCTTTATACTCTTTTTTCCTTATTCTCTATTGATTCATTTGATTCAAATCCGTTCTATGTTCATTCATTTGATTCAGGTAGTTCTACGTAATCAGCTGCTGTTCATTTGTATTTTTAGTTGCCAAATGATACTCATCCCAGTCCAAATATACCACTTGTGGTTTTTATCCACAGTTATGCTCTCTTTATCGGCTTAACACATTCTTTATTATATTTTTCTTCATTTTGTTTACTCCCTTTATTTCTTTATTCTATTTTTTCCTTATTCTCTATTTATTCATTTGATTCAAATCAGTTCTATGTTTATTCATTTGATTCAATTAGTTCTACCTAATCACCTGCTGTTCATTTGTATTTTTAGTTGCCAAATGATACTCGTCCCAGTCCAAATATACCAGTTGTGGTTTTATCATCAGTTATGCTCTCTTTATCGGATTAACATATTCTCTATTATATTTTTTTTTATTTACTCTCTTTATTCTCTTTTTTCCTTATTCTCTATTGGTTCATTTGATTCAAATCAGTACTATGTTTTTTCATTTGATTCAGATAGTTCTACCTAATCAGCTGCTTTTCAGTTGTATTTTTAGTTGCCAAATGAAACTCATCCCAGTCCAAATCTACCAGTTGTGGTTTTTATCCACAGTTGTTCTTTCTTTATTGGCTTAACGTATTCTCTATTATATTTTCTTCATTTTTTTTACTTCCTCTATATCTTTATTCTCTTTACTCCTTATTCTCTATTGGTTCATTTGATTCAAATCAGTTCTATGTTTATTCAATTGATTCAGGTAGTTCTACCTAGTCAGTTGCTGTTTCATTTGCATTTTTAGTTGTCAAATGAAACTCATCCTAGTCCAAATCTACCAGTTGTGGTTTTTATCCACAGTTATGCTCTCTCTATTGGTTTTACATATTATCTATTATATTTTTCTTCATTTTGTTTACTCCCTTTATGTCTTTATTCTCTAAACTCTATATTCTCTATTGGTTCATTTGTTTCAAATCAGTTCAATGTTTATTCATTTGATTCAGATAGTTCTACTTTTTCCACTGCTGCTTCAGTTGCATTTTTATTTGCCAAATGAAACTCATCCCAGTACAAGTCTACCAGTATTGGTTTTTATCCACAGTTAGGCTCTCTTTATCGGCTTAACACATTCTTTATTATATTTTTCTTCATTTTGTTTACTTCCTTTATTTCTTTATTCTCTTTTTTCCTTATTCTCTATTGGTTCATTTGCTTCAAATCAGTTCTATGTTTATTCATTTGATTTAGATAGTTCTACATAATCAGCTGCTGTTCATTTGTATTTTTAGTTGCCAAATTAAACTCATCCCAGTCCAAATCTACCAGTTGTGGTTTTTATCCACAGTATGCTCTCCTTATCGGCTTAACACATTCTTTATTATATTTTTCTTCATTTTGTTTACTCCCTTTATTTCTTTATTCTCTTTTTTCCTTATTCTCTATTGGTTCATTTGATTCAAATCAGTTCTATGTTTATTCATTTGATTTAGATAGTTCTACATAATCAGCTGCTGTTCATGTGTATTTTTAGTTGCCAAATTATACTCATCCCAGTCCAAATACGCCAGTTGTGGTTTTTATCCACAATTATGCTCTCTTTATCGGCTTAACATACTCTGTAATATATTTTTCTCCATTTCGTTTAGTCCCTTTATATCATTATTGTCTTTTCTCCTTATTCTCTACTGGTTCATTTCATTCAAATCAGTTTTATATTTATTCATTTGATTCAGGTAGTTCTACTTATTCAACTATTGTTTCATTTGCATTTTTAGTTACCAAATGAAACTCATCCCAGTCCAAATCTACCGGTCGTGGTTTTTATACACAGTTGTGCTTTCTTTATCGGCTTAACTTATTCTTTATTATATTTTTCTTCATTTTAATTACTCCTTTCATTTATTTATTCTCTCTTCTCCTTATTCTTTATTGGTTCATTTGATTCAAATCAGTTCTATGTTTATTCATTTGATTCAGGTAGTTCTACTTAATCAACTGTTGTTTCATTTGCATTTTTAGTTGCCAAATGAAACTCATCCTAGTCCAAATCTACCAGTTGTGGTTTTTATCCACAATTATGCTCTCTTTATCGGGTTAACATATTCTCTACTATATTTTTCTTCATTTTGCTTACTCCCTTTATATCTTTATATCTCTTTTTTCTTATTCTCTATTGGTTCATTTGATTCAAATCAGTTCTATGTTTATTCAATTGATTCAGGTAGTTCTACCTAATCAGCTTCTGTTTCATTTCCATTTTTAGTTGTCAAATGAAACTCATCCTAGTCAAAATATACCAGTTGTTGTTTTTATCCAAAGTTATGCCCTCTCTATCGGCTTAACATATTATCCATTATATTTTTCTTCATTTTGTTTACTTACTTTATCTCTTTATTCTCTTTTCTCCTTATTTTCTATTGGTTCATTTGATTCAAATCAGTTCTATGTTTATTCATTTGATTAAGGTAGTTCTACCTAATCAGCTGCTGTTCATTTGTATTTTTAGTTGCCAAATGAAAGTCATCCTAGTCCAAATCTACCAGTTGTGGTTTTTATCCACAGTTATGCTCTCTCTATCGGCTTAACATATTCTCTTTATTATATTTTTCTTCATTTTGTTTACTCCCTTTATCTATTTATTCTCTTTTCTCCTTATTCTCTATTGGTTCATTTGATTCAAATCAGTTCTATGTTTATTCATCTGATCCAGTTAGTTCTACTTGATCAGCTGCTGTTCATTTGTATTTTTAGTTGCCAAATGATACTCATCCCAGTCCAAATATAACAGTTGTGGTTTTTATCCACAGTTATGCTCTCTTTATCCGCTTAACATGTTTTCTATTATATTTTTATTTATGTTGTTTACTCCCTTTATTTCTTTATACTCTTTTTTCCTTATTCTCTATTGATTCATTTGATTCAAATCCGTTCTGTGTTTATTCATTTGATTCATGTAGTTCTACCCAATTCAGCTGCTGTTCATTTGTATTTTTAGTTGCCAAATGATACTCATCCCAATCCAAATATACCGCTTGTGGTTTTTATCCACAGTTATGCTCTCTTTATCGGCTTAATACATTCTTTATTATATTTTTCTTTATTTTTTTTACTCCCTTTATTTCTTTATTCTATTTTTTCCTTATTCTCTATTGGTTCATTTGATTCAATCAGTTCTATGTTTATTGATTTGATTCAGGTAGTTCTACCTAATCAGCTGTTGTTCATTTGTATTTTTAGTTCCCAAATGAAAGTCATCCCAGTCCAAATCTACTAATTGTTGTTGTTATCCACAGTTATGCTCTCTTTATTGGCTTAACATATTCTCTATTATGCTTTTTTTCATTTCGTTTAGTCTTTATATCTTTACTCTCTTTTCTCCTTATTCTCTATTGGTTCATTTGATTCAAATCAGTTTAATATTTATTCATTTGATTCAGGTAATTCTACTTATTCAGCTATTGTTTCATTTGCATTTTTAGTTGCCAAATGAAACTCATCCCGCTCCAAGTCTACCAGTTGTGGTTTTTATCCACAGTTGTGCTTTCTTTATCGGCTTAACTTATTCCCTATTATATTTTTCTTCATTTTATTTACTCCCTTTATTTCTTTATTCTCTCTTCTCCTTATTCTCTATTGGTTCATTTGATTCAAATCAGTTCTGAGTTTATTAATTTGATTCAGATTATGCTCTCTTTATCGGCTTAACATATTATCTACTATATTTTTCTGCATTTTGTTTGCTCCCTTTATTTCTTTATTCACTTTTCTCCTTATTCTCTATTGGTTCATTTCATTCAAATAAGTTCTATGTTTTTTCATTTGATTCAAGTAGTTCTACCTAATCAGTTGCTGTTTCATTTGCATTTTTAGTTGTCAAATGAAACTCATCCTAGTCCAAATCAACCAGTTGTGGTTTTTATTCACAGTTATGCTCTCTCTATTGGTTTAACATATTATCTATCATATTTTTCTTCATTTTGTTTACTCCCTTTTCTTCATTTTGTCTTTATTCTCTTTTCTCCATATTCTCTATTGGTTCATTTGTTTCAAATCAGTTCAATGTTTATTCATTTGATTCAGGTATTTCTACTTTTTCAACTGCTGTTTCATTTGCATTTTTATTTGCCAAATGAAACTCATCCCAGTACAAGTATACCAGTTGTGGTTTTTATCCACAGTTATGCTCTCTTTATCGGCTTAACATATTCTTTACTCCCTTTATTTTTTTATTCTCTTTTTTCCTTATTCTCTATTGGTTCATTTGATTCAAATCAGTTCTATGTTTATTCATTTGATTCAAGTAGTTCTACCTAATCACCTGCTGTTCATTTGTATTCTTAGTTGCCAAATGATACTCGTCCCAGTCCAAATATACCAGTTGTGATTTTATAATCAGTTATGCTCTCTTTATCGGCTTAACATATTCTCTATTATATTTTTTTTTATTTACTCTCTTTATTCTCTTTTTTCCTTATTCTCTATTGGTTCATTTGATTCAAATCAGTACTATGTTTATTAATTTGATTCAGATAGTTCTACCTAATCAGCTGCTTTTCAGTTGTATTTTTAGTTGCCAAATGAAACTCATCCCAGTCCAAATCTACCAGTTGTGGTTTTTATCCACAGTTGTGCTTTCTTTATTGGCTTAACTTATTCTCTATTATATTTTCTTCATTTTGTTTACTCACTCTATATCTTTATTCTCTTTACTCCTTATTCTCTATTGGTTCATTTGATTCAAATCAGTTCTATGTTTATTCATTTGATTCAGGTAGTTCTACCTAATCAGTTTCTGTTTCATTTGCATTTTTAGTTGTCAAATGAAACTCATCCTAGTCCAAATCTACCAGTTGTGGTTTTTATCCACAGTTATGCTCTCTCTATTGGTTTAACATATTATCTATTATATTTTTCTTCATTTTGTTTACTCCCTTTATGTCTTTTTTCTTTTTTCTCCGTATTCTCTATTGGTTCATTTGTTTCAAATCAGTTCAATGTTTATTCATTTGATTCAGATAGTTCTACTTTTTCAACTGCTGTTTCAGTTGCATTTTTATTTGCCAAATGAAACTCATCCCAGTACAAGTCTACCAGTATTGGTTTTTATCCACAGTCATGCTCTCTTTATCGGCTTAACACATTCTTTATTATATTTTTCTTCATTTCGTTTACTCCTTTTATTTCTTTATTCTCTTTTTTCCTTATTCTCTATTGGTTCATTTGCTTCAAATCAGTTCTATGTTTATTCATTTGATTCAAGTAGTTCTACCTAATCACCTGCTGTTCATTTGTATTTTTAGTTGCCAAATGAATCTCATCCCAGTCCAAATCTACCACTGGTGGTTTTTATCCAAAGTTATGCCCTCTTTATCGGCTTAACACATTCTTTATTATATTTTTCTTCCTTTTGTATACTCCATTTATTTCTTTATTCTCTTTTTTCCTTATTCTCTATTGGTTCATTTGATTCAAATCAGTTCTATGTTTATCTATTTGATTCAGGTAGTTCTACCTAATCAGCTGCTGTTCATTTGTATTTTTAGTTGCCAAATGATACTCATCCCAGTCCAAATATACCAGTTGTGGTTTTTATCCACAGTTATGCTCTCTTTATCCGCTTAACATGTTTTCTATGATATTTTTATTTATTTTGTTTACTCCCTTTATTTCTTTATACTCTTTTTTCCTTATTCTCTATTGATTCATTTGATTCAAATCCGTTCTATGTTTATTCATTTGATTCAGGTAGTTCTACCTAATCAGCTGCTGTTCATTTGTATTTTTAGCCGCCAAATGATACTCATCCCAGTCCAAATATACCACTTGTGGTTTTTATCCACAGTTATGCTCTCTTTATCGGCTTAACACATTCTTTATTATATTTTTCTTCATTTTGTTTACTCCCTTTATATCTTTATTCTATTTTTTCCTTATTCTCTATTGGTTCAGTTGATTCAAATCAGTTCTATGTTTATTGATTTGATTCAGGTAGTTCTACCTAATCAGCTGCTGTTCATTTGTATTTTTAGTTGCCAAATTATACTCATCCCAGTCCAAATACGCCAGTTGTGGTTTTTATCCACAATTATGCTCTCTTTATCGGCTTAACATACTCTGTAATATATTTTTCTCCATTTCGTTTAGTCCCTTTATATCTTTATTGTCTTTTCTCCTTATTCTCTACTGGTTCATTTCATTCAAATCAGTTTTATGTTTATTCATTTGATTCAGGTAGTTCTACTTATTCAACTATTGTTTCATTTGCATTTTTAGTTACCAAATTAAACTCATCCCACTCCAAGTCTACCAGTTGTGGTTTTTATCCACAGTTGTGCTTTCTTTATCGGCTTAACTTATTCCCTATTATATTTTTCTTCATTTTATTTACTCCCTTTATTTCTTTATTCTCTCTTCTCCTTATTCTCTATTGGTTCATTTGATTCAAATCAGTTCTGCGTTTATTAATTTGATTCAGATTATGCTCTCTTTATCGGCTTAACATATTCTCTACTATATTTTTCTGCATTTTGTTTGCTCCCTTTATTTCTTTATTCTCTTTTCTCCTTATTCTCTATTGGTTCATTTGATTCAAATCAGTACTATGTTTATTCATTTGATTCAGATAGTTCTACCTAATCAGCTGCTTTTCAGTTGTATTTTTAGTTGCCAAATAAAACTCATCCCAGTCCAAATCTACCAGTTGTGGTTTTCATCCACAGTTGTGCTTTCTTTATTGGCTTAACGTATTCTCTATTATATTTTCTTCATTTTGTTTACTCCCTCTATATCTTTATTCTCTTTACTCCTTATTCTCTATTGGTTCATTTGATTCAAATCAGTTCTATGTTTATTCATTTGATTCAGGTAGTTCTACCTAATCAGTTGCTGTTTCATTTGCATTTTTAGTTGTCAAATGAAACTCATCCTAGTCCAAATCTACCAGTTGTGGTTTTTATCCACAGTTATGCTCTCTCTATTGGTTTAACATATTATCTATTATATTTTTCTTCATTTTGTTTACTCCCTTTATGTCTTTATTCTTTTTTCTCTGTATTCTCTATTGGTTCATTTGTTTCAAATCAGTTCAATGTTTATTCATTTGATTCAGATAGTTCTACTTTTTCAACTGCTGTTTCAGTTGCATTTTTATTTGACAAATGAAACTCATCCCAGTACAAGTCTACCAGTATTGGTTTTTATCCACAGTTATGCTCTCTTTATCGGCTTAACACATTCTTTATTATATTTTTCTTCATTTTGTTTACTCCCTTTATTTCTTTATTCTATTTTTTCCTTATTCTCTATTGGTTCATTTGCTTCAAATCAGTTCTATGTTTATTCATTTGATTCAAGTAGTTCTACCTAATCACCTGCTGTTCATTTGTATTTTTAGTTGCCAAATGAAACTCATCCCAGTCCAAATCTACCAGTGGTGGTTTTTATCCAAAGTTATGCTCTCTTTATCGGCTTAACACATTCTTTATTATATTTTTCTTCATTTTGTTTACTCCCTTTATTTCTTTATTCTCTTTTTTCCTTATTCTCTATTGGTTCATTTGATTCAAATCAGTTCTATGTTTATCTATTTGATTCAGGTAGTTCTACCTAATCAGCTGCTGTTCATTTGTATTTTTAGTTGCCAAATGATACTCATCCCAGTCCAAATATACCAGTTGTGGTTTTTATCCGCAGTTATGCTCTCTTTATCCGCTTAACATGTTTTATATTATATTTTTATTTATGTTGTTTACTCCCTTTATTTCTTTATACTCTTTTTTCCTTATTCTCTATTGATTCATTTGATTCAAATCCGTTCTATGTTTATTCATTTGATTCAGGTAGTTCTACCCAATCAGCTGCTGTTCATTTGTATTTTTAGTTGCCAAATGAAACTCATCCCAGTCCAAATCTACCAGTTGTGGTTTTTATCCACAGTATGCTCTCTTTATCGGCTTAACACATTCTTTATTATATTTTTCTTCATTTTGTTTACTCTCTTTATTTCTTTATTCTCTTTTTTTCCTTATTCTCTATTGGTTAATTTGATTCAAATCAGTTCTATGTTTATTCATTTGATTTAGATAGTTCTACCTAATCAGCTGCTGTTCATTTGTATTTTTAGCCGCCAAATGATACTCATCCCAGTCCAAATATACCACTTGTGGTTTTTATCCACAGTTATGCTCTCTTTATCGGCTTAACACATTCTTTATTATATTTTTCTTCATTTTGTTTACTCCCTTTATATCTTTATTCTATTTTTTCCTTATTCTCTATTGGTTCAGTTGATTCAAATCAGTTCTATGTTTATTGATTTGATTCAGGTAGTTCTACCTAATCAGCTGCTGTTCATTTGTATTTTTAGTTGCCAAATTATACTCATCCCAGTCCAAATACGCCAGTTGTGGTTTTTATCCACAATTATGCTCTCTTTATCGGCTTAACATACTCTGTAATATATTTTTCTCCATTTCGTTTAGTCCCTTTATATCTTTATTGTCTTTTCTCCTTATTCTCTACTGGTTCATTTCATTCAAATCAGTTTTATGTTTATTCATTTGATTCAGGTAGTTCTACTTATTCAACTATTGTTTCATTTGCATTTTTAGTTACCAAATGAAACTCATCCCACTCCAAGTCTACCAGTTGTGGTTTTTATCCACAGTTGTGCTTTCTTTATCGGCTTAACTTATTCTTTATTATATTTTTCTTCATTTTAATTACTCCTTTCATTTATTTATTCTCTCTTCTCCTTATTCTTTATTGGTTCATTTGATTCAAATCAGTTCTATGTTTATTCATTTGATTCAGGTAGTTCTACTTAATCAACTGTTGTTTCATTTGCATTTTTAGTTGCCAAATGAAACTCATCCTAGTCCAAATCTACCAGTTGTGGTTTTTATCCACAATTATGCTCTCTTTATCGGGTTAACATATTCTCTACTATATTTTTCTTCATTTTGCTTACTCCCTTTATATCTTTATATCTCTTTTCTTCTTATTCTCTATTGGTTCATTTGATTCAAATCAGTTCTATGTTTATTCAATTGATTCAGGTAGTTCTACCTAATCAGCTGCTGTTTCATTTACATTTTTAGTTGTCAAATGAAACTCATCCTAGTCAAAATATACCAGTTGTTGTTTTTATCCAAAGTTATGCCCTCTCTATAGGCTTAACATATTATCCATTATATTTTTCTTCATTTTGTTTACTTACTTTATCTCTTTATTCTCTTTTCTCCTTATTCTCTATTGGTTCATTTGATTCAAATCAGTTCTATGTTTATTCATCTGATTCAGTTAGTTCTACTTGATCAGCTGCTGTTCATTTGTATTTTTAGTTGCCAAATGATACTCATCCCAGTCCAAATATAACAGTTGTGGTTTTTATCCACAGTTATGCTCTCTTTATCCGCTTAACATGTTTTCAATTATATTTTTATTTATGTTGTTTACTCCCTTTATTTCTTTATACTCTTTTTTTCTTATTCTCTATTGATTCATTTGATTCAAATCCGTTCTGTGTTTATTCATTTGATTCATGTAGTTCTACCCAATTCAGCTGCTGTTCATTTGTATTTTTAGTTGCCAAATGATACTCATCCCAATCCAAATATACCGCTTGTGGTTTTTATCCACAGTTATGCTCTCTTTATCGGCTTAATACATTCTTTATTATATTTTTCTTCATTTTGTTTACTCCCTTTATTTCTTTATTCTATTTTTTCCTTATTCTCTATTGGTTCATTTGATTCAATCAGTTCTATGTTTATTGATTTGATTCAGGTAGTTCTACCTAATCAGCTGTTGTTCATTTGTATTTTTAGTTCCCAAATGAAAGTCATCCCAGTCCAAATCTACTAATTGTTGTTGTTATCCACAGTTATGCTCTCTTTATCGGCTTAACATATTCTCTATTATGCTTTTTTTTATTTTGTTTAGTCTTTATATCTTTACTCTCTTTTCTCCTTATTCTCTTTTGGTTCATTTGATTCAAATCAGTTTAATATTTATTCATTTGATTCAGGTAATTCTACTTATTCAGCTATTGTTTCATTTGCATTTTTAGTTGCCAAATGAAACTCATCCCGCTCCAAGTCTACCAGTTGTGGTTTTTATCCACAGTTGTGCTTTCTTTATCGGCTTAACTTATTCCCTATTATATTTTTCTTCATTTTATTTACTCCCTTTATTTCTTTATTCTCTCTTCTCCTTATTCTCTATTGGTTCATTTGATTCAAATCAGTTCTGCGTTTATTAATTTGATTCAGATTATGCTCTCTTTATCGGCTTAACATATTCTCTACTATATTTTTCTGCATTTTGTTTGCTCCCTTTATTTCTTTATTCACTTTTCTCCTTATTCTCTATTGGTTCATTTCATTCAAATAAGTTCTATGTTTTTTCATTTGATTCAAGTAGTTCTACCTAATCAGTTGCTGTTTCATTTGCATTTTTAGTTGTCAAATGAAACTCATCCTAGTCCAAATCAACCAGTTATGGTTTTTATTCACAGTTATGCTCTCTCTATTGGTTTAACATATTATCTATCATATTTTTCTTCATTTTGTTTACTCCCTTTACTTCATTTTGTCTTTATTCTCTTTTCTCCATATTCTCTATTGCTTCATTTGTTTCAAATCAGTTCAATGTTTATTCATTTGATTCAGGTAGTTCTACTTTTTCAACTGCTGTTTCATTTGCATTTTTATTTGCCAAATGAAACTCATCCCAGTACAAGTATACCAGTTGTGGTTTTTATCCACAGTTATGCTCTCTTTACCGGCTTAACATATTCTTTACTCCCTTTATTTCTTTATTCTCTTTTTTCCTTATTCTCTATTGGTTCATTTGATTCAAATCAGTTCTATGTTTATTCATTTGATTCAAGTAGTTCTACCTAATCACCTGCTGTTCATTTGTATTCTTAGTTGCCAAATGATACTCGTCCCAGTCCAAATATACCAGTTGTGGTTTTATCATCAGTTATGCTCTCTTTATCGGCTTAACATATTCTCTATTATATTTTTTTTTATTTACTCTCTTTATTCTCTTTTTTCCTTATTCTCTATTGGTTCATTTGATTCAAATCAGTACTATGTTTATTAATTTGATTCAGATAGTTCTACCTAATCAGCTGCTTTTCAGTTGTATTTTTAGTTGCCAAATGAAACTCATCCCAGTCCAAATCTACCAGTTGTGGTTTTTATCCACAGTTGTGCTTTCTTTATCGGCTTAACGTATTCTCTATTATATTTTCTTCATTTTGTTTACTCCCTCTATATCTTTATTCTCTTTAGTCCTTATTCTCTATTGGTTCATTTGATTCAAATCAGTTCTATGTTTATTCATTTGATTCAGGTAGTTCTACCTAATCAGTTGCTGTTTCATTTGCATTTTTAGTTGTCAAATGAAACTCATCCTAGTCCAAATCTACCAGTTGTGGTTTTTATCCACAGTTATGCTCTCTCTATTGGTTTAACATATTATCTATTATATTTTTCTTCATTTTGTTTACTCCCTTTATGTCTTTATTCTTTTTTCTCCGTATTCTCTATTGGTTCATTTGTTTCAAATCAGTTCAATGTTTATTCATTTGATTCAGATAGTTCTACTTTTTCAACTGCTGTTTCAGTTGCATTTTTATTTGCCAAATGAAACTCATCCCAGTACAAGTCTACCAGTATTGGTTTTTATCCACAGTTATGCTCTCTTTATCGGCTTAACACATTCTTTATTATATTTTTCTTCATTTTGTTTACTCCCTTTATTTCTTTATTCTCTTTTTTCCTTATTTTCTATTGGATCATTTGCTTCAAATCAGTTCTATGTTTATTCATTTGATTCAAGTAGTTCTACCTAATCACCTGCTGTTCATTCGTATTTTTAGTTGCCAAATGAATCTCATCCCAGTCCAAATCTACCAGTGGTGGTTTTTATCCAAAGTTATGCTCTCTTTATCGGCTTAACACATTCTTTATTATATTTTTCTTCATTTTGTATACTCCATTTATTTCTTTATTCTCTTTTTTCCTTATTCTCTATTGGTTCATTTGATTCAAATCAGTTCTATGTTTATCTATTTGATTCAGGTAGTTCTACCTAATCAGCTGCTGTTCATTTTATTTTTAGCTGCCAAATGATACTCATCCCAGTCCAAATATACCAGTTGTGGTTTTTATCCACAGTTATGCTCTCTTTATCCGCTTAACATGTTTTCTATGATATTTTTATTTATTTTGTTTACTCCCTTTATTTCTTTATACTCTTTTTTCCTTATTCTCTATTGATTCATTTGATTCAAATCCGTTCTATGTTTATTCATTTGATTCAGGTAGTTCTACCTAATCAGCTGCTGTTCATTTGTATTGATAGCTGCCAAATGATACTCATCCCAGTCCAAATATACCACTTGTGGTTTTTATCCACAGTTATGCTCTCTTTATCGGCTTAACACATTCTTTATTAGGTTTTTCTTCATTTTTTTTACTCCCTTTATTTCTCTATTCTCTTTTCTCCATATTCTCTATTGGTTCATTTGTTTCAAATCAGTTCAATGTTTATTCATTTGATTCAGGTAGTTCTACTTTTTCAACTGCTGTTTCAGTTGAATTTTTATTTTTCCTTATTCTCTATTGGTTCATTTGATTCAAATCAGTTCTGCGTTTATTCATTTGATTCAGATTATGCTCTCTTTATCGGCTTAACATATTCTCTACTATATTTTTCTGCATTTTGTTTGCTCCCTTTATTTCTTTATTCTCTTTTCTCCTTATTCTCTATTGGTTCATTTGATTCAAATAAGTTCTGTTTTTTCATTTGATTCAAGTAGGTCTACCTAATCAGTTGCTGTTTCATTTGCATTTTTAGTTGTCAAATGAAACTCATCCTAGTCCAAATCAACCAGTTGTGGTTTTTATTCACAGTTATGCTCTCTTTATTGGTTTAACATATTATCTATTATATTTTTCTTCATTGTGTTTACTCCCTTTACTTCATTTGGTCTTTATTCTCTTTTCTCCATATTCTCTATTGGTTCATTTGTTTCAAATCAGTTCAATGTTTATTCATTTGATTCAGGTAGTTCTACTTTTTCAACTGCTGTTTCATTTCCAGTTTTATTTGCCAAATGAAACTCATCCCAGTACAGGTATACCAGTTGTGGTTTTTATCCACAGTTATGCTCTCTTTATCGGCTTAACATATTCTTTACTCCCTTTATTTCTTTATTCTCTTTTTTCCTTATTCTCTATTGGTTCATTTGATTCAAATCAGTTCTATGTTTATTCATTTGATTCAAGTAGTTCTACCTAATCACCTGCTGTTCATTTGTATTTTTAGTTGCCAAATGATACTCATCCCAGTCCAAATATACCAGTTGTGGTTTTATCCACAGTTATGCTCTCTTTATCGGCTTAAAATATTCTCTATTATATTTTTTTTATTTACTCTCTTTATTCTCTTTTTTCCTTATTCTCTGTTGGTTCATTTGATTCAAATCAGTACTATGTTTATTCATTTGATTCATATAGTTCTACCTAATCAGCTGCTTTTCAGTTGTATTTTTAGTTGATAAATGAAACTCATCCCAGTCCAAATCTACCAGTTGCGGTTTTTATCCACAGTTGTGCTTTCTTTATCGGCTTAATGTATTCTCTATTATATTTTCTTCATTTTGTTTACTCCCTCTATATCTTTATTCTCTTTACTCCTTATCCTCTATTGGTTCATTTGATTCAAATCAGTTCTATGTTTATTCATTTGATTCAGGTAGTTCTACCTAATCAGTTGCTGTTTCATTTGCATTTTTAGTTGTCAATGAAACTCATCCTAGTCCAAATCTACCAGTTGTGGTTTTTATTCACAGTTATGCTCTCTCTATTGGTTTAACACATTAGCTATTATATTTTTCTTCATTTTGTTTACTCCCTTTATGTCTTTATTCTCTTTTCTCCATATTCTCTATTGGTTCATTTGTTTCAAATCAGTTCAATGTTTATTCATTTGATTCAGGTAGTTCTACTTTTTCAACTGCTGTTTCAGTTGAATTTTTATTTGCCAAATGAAACTCATCCCAGTACAAGTCTACCAGTTGTGGTTTTTATCCACAGTTATGCTCTCTTTATCGGCTTAACACATTCTTTATTATATTTTTCTTCATTTTGTTTACTCCCTTTATTTCTTTATTCTCTTTTTTCCTTCTTCTCTATTGGTTCATTTGATTCAAATCAGTTCTATGTTTATTCATTTGATTCAAGTAGTTCTACCTAATCACCTGCTGTTCATTTGTATTTTTAGTTGCCAAATGATACTCATCCCAGTTCAAATCTACCAGTGGTGGTTTTTATCCAAAGTTTTGCTATCTTTATCGGCTAAACACATTCTTTATTATATTTTTCTTCATTTTGTATACTCCATTTATTTCTTTATTCTCTTTTTTCCTTATTCTCTATTGGTTCATTTGATTCAAATCAGTTCTATGTTTATCTATTTGATTCAGGTAGTTCTACCTAATCAGCTGCCGTTCATTTGTGTTTTTAGTTGCCAAATGATACTCATCCGAGTCCAAATATACCAGTTGTGGTTTTTATCCACAGTTATGCTCTCTTTATCGGCTTAACATATTCTCTATTATATTTGTTTTCTTTTATTTACTCTCTTTATTCTCTTTTTTCCTTATTCTCTATTGGTTTATTTGATTCAAATCAGTTCTATGTTTATCTATTTGATTCAGGTAGTTCTACCTAATCAGCTGCTGTTCATTTGTATTTTTAGTTGCCAAATGAAACTCATCCCAGTCCAAATCTACCAGTTGTGGTTTTTATCCACAGTTGTGCTTTCTTTATCGGCTTAACGTATTCTCTATTATATTTTCTTCATTTTGTTTACTCCCTCTATATCTTTATTCTCTTTTCTCCTTATTCTATGTTGGTTCATTTGATTCAAATCAGTTCTATGTTTATTCATTTGATTCAGGTAGTCCTACTTATTCAACTGCTGTTTCATTTGCATTTTTAGTTGCCAAATGAAACTCATCCTAGGCCAAATCTACTAGTTGTGGTTTTTATCCACAGTTATGGCTCTCTTCATCAGCATATATTTTTCTTTTTTTTTATTTACTCCCTTTCTTTCTTTATTCTCTTTTCCTTATTCTCTATTGGTTCATTTGATTCGAATAAATTCTATGTTTATTCATTTGATTCAGGTAGTTCTACCTAATCAGCTG
Source organism: Artemia sp. Qi Xiang Cuo (assembly GCF_049724085.1). Lineage (NCBI taxonomy): Eukaryota > Metazoa > Arthropoda > Branchiopoda > Anostraca > Artemiidae > Artemia > Artemia sp. Qi Xiang Cuo. Next base: position 16,540,177 of record NC_142811.1, read on the forward strand.
CTGTTCATTTGTATTTTTAGTTGCCAAATGAAACTCATCCCAGTCCAAGTATACCAGTTGTGGTTTTTATCCACAGTTATGCACTCTTTATCGACTTAACATGTTCTCTATTATATTATTCTTTATTTTATTCACTCATTTTATTTCTTTATTGTCTTTTCTCCTTATTCTCTATTGGTTCATTTGATTCAAATCAGTTCTATGTTTATTCATTTGATTCAGGTAGTTCTACCTAATCAGCTGCTGTTCATTTATGTTTATATTTGCCAAATGAAACTCATCCCAGTCCAAATCTACCAGTTGTGGTTTTTATCCACATTTGTGCTCTCTTTATCGGCTTAACTTATTCTCTGTTATATTTTCTTCATTTTTTACTCCCTTTATATCTTTATTCTCTTTTCTCCTTATTCTCTATTGGTTCATTTGATTCAAATAAGTTCTATGTTGATTCATTTGATTCAGGTAGTTCTACTTATTCAACTGCTGTTTCATTTGCATTTTTAGTTGCCAAATGAAAGTCATCCCAGTCCAAATCTACCAGCTGTGGTTTTTATCCACAGTTGTGCTTTATTTATCGGCTTAACTTATTCTTTATTATATTTTCTTCATTTTGTTTAATCCCTTTATATCTTTATTCTCTTTTCTCCTTATTTTCTTTTGGTTCATTTGATTTGGTGTGCGTGTAACTCAACCCCCGTGTAACTGAATAACCGTATAACAGAACCACTGTGCAACAAAACCCCCGTATAACCGAACCCCCGTGAGACTGAACCCCCTTGCAACTAAACCCCCGTACCACTGAACTCTCGTGCTACTGAACCCTCATGCAACTGAACCCCCTTTAACTGAACCCTCGTGCATCTCAACCCCCGTGCAACTCAACCCCATTTATTTAAACCCCGTGTTACTGAACCCCCATGTAACTGAACACCCATGTAACTGAACCCCCGTTCAACTTAACCCCCGTATAACCGAACCCCCAAGCAACTGAACCCCCGTGCAACTGAACCCTCGAGCTACTGAACCCTCGTTCAACTCAACCACCGTACTTACATTGGGTAAAACACAATAGGGTTAGGAATCATAGTTATTTAACTATGGTATAGTTATTTAACCTTTAAACTGTTTTAAATAAAATGGCCGTCCCAAAATTTAGATATGATGTATTTGGGGGAAAAATAGGGTGGGGTGAAAGCCCTCCGATCACTTTTAAATCTGAAAAAGTGCACTGGAAATTTTGATTTCCAATCGAATGAGCCCCCCCCCCAAAGTTCATACAAAATTTATTTTACAAAAACCTTATGTGTTAGCAATGAGCAACTAGCTCAACTTACAGCCCTTGCTCCAGATGATGCAGGTGGGGTTGTTAACCCCAAAGGCATGGTTATTTGATTTTCAGACTATTTTGAACAAAATGTTTATTTTTATTTTGATCGTATGTATTTGGGGGGGATGTCGGTTAAGAGGGAAAGGCTGATTGTCCTATGATTACCTTTGATTCTTCGAAATTGAACTTGAACTTTCAATTTTCAATCGAGTGAGCCTCCTTCAGAGCTTTTACGATCATCCCTTCTATAAAAACCTTAAATTTTAACAATTGGTAACTTGCAATAACATACAGATTGCTGACACAGGTGTATCAGCAATTTTTTTTTTGGAACAGCTTAGCGTATCAAGATGAAACTTTTGGGGCATCTACCTGTTACTACTACTATTAATACTGCTACTGCTACTACGACTAATTCAACACTATTATTACTTCTACTGCTCCTACTACGACCTCTGCTACTATTAAACTAGCACTACGCATATCAAGTTGAAAATTTGACAAAATGAGGTATTTGAGGTGGAACTTGAACTAAATCAAAAGACCACTATGTGCATGCAGATTTTCAAAATGGCATACCTCAAAAAGGGATTTGTGTATTAAGTTGGAACTTTCAGAGAGTGCTTAAAGGGAAAGTCAATTCACCAAAAGGAAATATGTGCATGCTCAGGCCTGGATTTACCACTAGGTCCCTAGGCCTGGACCTAGAAGTGCATAATGCTAGCAGGAGCAATAAATTATCACTGAGTAATTTTTTCCAGACAAAAACTGAACTGATGTGATTTATCGTCGCCAGGTGCACTCTGCCGCCACGCTGCCTATTCACAGAAAAGTAACTTTAAAACAACACAGGAATTCCATGGTCACTTATAAACTGTCAGATGTCTCCCAAGAATGGTAGCTGATAATTAAGTATTACCCCTCTCTTTCATCACTTTCTGCTCATCAGTTGTGTTCGCTTAACACAAAGTTACATGGTTACATGGTTACACACAGTTAGATTTACATGGGGGTTCAGTTACACGGGGGTTTAGTTAAATGGGGTTGAGTTGCACGGGGGTTGAGTTGCACGAGGGTTCAGTTAAAAAGGGTTCAGTTGCACGAGGGTTCAGTAGCACGAAGGTTCAGTTGCACGGGGGTTCAGTTTCAACGGAGGTTCAGTTGCTCGGGGGTTCTGTTGTACCGGGGTTCAGTTGCACGGGGGTTCAGTTACATGGGAGTTCAGTTACATGGGGGTTCAGTTACACGGGGGTTTAGTTAAATGGGGTTGAGTTGCACGGGGGTTGAGTTGCAGGAGGGTTCAGTTAAAGGGGGTTCAGTTCCACGGGGGTTCGGTTATACGGGGGTTCAGTTGCATTGGGGTTCAGTTACATGGGTCTTCTGTTACATGGGGTTCAGTTACACGGGGGTTTAGTTAAATTGGGTTGAGTTGCACGGGGGTTGAGTTGCACGAGGGCTCAGTTAAAGGAGGTTCAGTTGCATGAGGGTTCAGTAGCACGATGGTTCAGTTGCACGGGGGTTCAGTTGCACGGGGGTTTGGTTATGCGTGGGTTCAGTTGCATGGGGATTAAGTTGCACGGGGGTTCGGTTATATGTGGGTTCAGTTACAGGGGTTCAGGTGCTTGGGTTTAAGTTACACGGGGGTTAAGTTACAATGGAAGAACTTGATTCAAACCAGTTCTATGTTTATTCATTTGATGAAGGTAGTTCTACCTATTCAGCTGCTGCTCATTTGCATTTTTAGTCGCCAAATGATACTCATCCCAGTCCAAATCTACCAGTTGTGGTTTTCATCCATGGTGGTGCTTTCTTTATTGGCCAAACTTATATTTACACTCCGTATGCATTTATGGACGCGGAAGTAGTACTCGTCACTATACACTTTTTTCTCTTTATTCTCTATTGGTTCATTTGATTCAAAGCAGTTCTATGTTTATTCATTTGATTCAGGTAGTTTTACTTATTCAACTGCTGTTTCATTTGCATTTTTAGTTGCCAAATGAAACTCATCCCAGTCCAAATCTACCAGTTATGGTTTTCATCCATGGTGGTGCTTTCTTTATTAGCCAAACTTATATTTACACTCCGTATGCATTTATGGACGCGGAAGTAGTACTCGTCACTATACAGTACAGGCTAGGACCACTAGGTGAGTTTCATGTAGGCTATTTACGATTAGATAGGCTATTATTAAGATATTTAACAATCAAAAGAACTAAAGAGATACACAGTTCTGAATCTCAACTGAATAATACGATACTCTAAGAAGCACTTCTAAGAGTGTGCAGTGCACACCATATTCTTGATTTGTTGTGACTTTTTATTCTTATGACTAGATATTAACTTTTTATTCTTATGAATCTTCATTTTTGGCCCTTGGAGAGATACGGGGTAAAAATTACCGTCAGTATGTTCCTGGCTTTCTTCCATCCGTATTATTTGCTTATATTTCCCAGCTAAAACAGTTTTTACTCATCGGATATATAATATCATTTTCTAAGTCACTTTACTTTATTACACTACTAAATGCAGACGACATGACATTACTATTAAATTACTACGTACTGCACAAGGGCACGCGCAGAAAATTTTCCCGGGGGAGGGGCAGATACCAGAGTATTGGAGGAGAAATAAATTCCGTGGTAAAAAAAAATACAAAGAAGTATATCGTTGATCAGTTAAGCATCATTTTTGAGTTTTAACCAGTTAGCTACTATGTCAAACAAGTATGGAACAAAAAATTACCACCAATGTCAGATAAACAACTGAAGACCTATTACTATTAAATCAGTAAATCAAACTCCAGATTTGGCTTTCATTTTCATCAAATGGGGTATTTCAAAGTTGTGGGCGCTTCAGAAGACGGAAGATTTGTTAGATATTTTCCAGAGGAATTGTCTACACTTCTCATATAGACTGATCGGTTCTAGGTGTCTACCCCCCTCCCCCTTGGTAATTACCCCCCCCCCCCCCACCCCAGAAAATATTCCCTGCGGAAAATGCCCCCCTGCCCGGTAAATCCCCCCTGGGGAAAATAAGACTTTCCAAATTTGAGAATTTTATTCGAGTTTTATTTTTTAATTTCTGCATGGGGAAGGAAATTCGGCACTTGTATATTATGTGCCGCTCACTCAAGTCTACGCTGTGTAAAATTTGAGAACACACCGTTTTTTTCGTTAGTTTCCTCGTTACTCTTGAAAAAACTTGGGCTATAGATTTGCACATTAGGGGGGGGGAGAGGGGGTAAAGTATAGCAGGACAAAACATATGGGAAATATATAATTTGGGCTATATATTTGCACATAAGGGGGGGGGGAGGGTAAAGTATTTTGACAGTTTGAAGTCAGAAAACAATTATTTCTTGATATATGACCCCTAAAAAATTAAAGAAGAATAGCAAGGTATCTGGAAATTTTGTTAACTAAGAAAAAAAAACAGTATAAAGTAAATAAATGTTTCATTTAAGTGTTTTTTTTATGTGTTAAATGGTTTTTTTTTCAATGACCTTTTTTCCAAGTATTAGGCTAAGTACTATTATTAGATTAATGTAGTGTTTAATTTAAGTGTTTTATGATGATCGCTGATCAAAGTTTATGTTTTTTGTGCCTTTCTAATTTTACACAGCGTAAACTTGAGTGAGTGGCGCATAATACACAGGTACCAAAATTCCTTCCCCCAACGGAAATTAAAAAAATTAAACTGAAATAAAATTCTCAAAAAGCCTTTTTTTCCATGGCGGGTGTTTTCCGGGGGGGGGGGATTTTTCGCGGTTGTATTTTGCACGGGGGGGGGGATATTTTATAAGGGGGTAATGGCCGGGAGGGGGGTAAACGCCGGCCACCAGACTGGTCATGATACCTTTAGACTGATCATATTTCAAACAGCGAGTGGTACATAAATGTGATTCTATACCGGTATAGAAAAACCAAGACTTTCGCTATAAAAAAAGAATGGTTACTATTTTACTAATACTTTTACTAATTGCTATACATTTTACTATTCAATGTAAGCCATTTATTTGTAATTTATTTAGAATCATTTGTTGATTAATTATTAATTATTTGTTGATTTATTAAAAGATCAACATTTTAATTCACAAATTCTGGTATCTTGACTAAATTCCCGTTCGGGTTTAAGCTAAAAGTTAAGTTTCATTATTATCAAAGAAAAGCAAGCAAAATTCCTAATAGGATAAGACCTAATAGGATACAACCAATGAAATAGACACAGGATGATCATTATAGACTTTAAGGGGTAAGGGGTAGGGGGTAAATATAATCCTAGTTAAGGGGTAAAATTAGAATTTTACCCCTTAACTAGGATTATATTTTAAAAATTAAGAAAAGAATAAAAAAAAAAAATTGGACTTACGTTTCTAGCTTGACAAAATATGAGCGAAAACCAAGACCAAACTGACTCCTGGTAGGGTACGACGCAATAGTGCTTGTAGCACTATTACTAGTTCATAAGAATGCCCTTGAGAGTATTTACTCTACATCTTAAATCGGGTTGTGATTTCGGTCTACTTTGGATAGATAAATAATTCCCTCTATTGGGTTAATCTAAGATCTGATAATTGAACTAAATTCTGAATTGATTCTAAACAAGTTTCATAGCAGTTCTTAAAGACAAAACAAAAATAAGAAATTATGTTTCTTTGATTAGTTGTTACACTTCTATTTTCTTCCTACTCCGGTCTAAATTCCAGGGGGGCATGGCTCGCCTGCCCCTCCCCCCCTGCGGGTGCACATGATACTGCATCGCTCTATTGTATTACTTATATTACTTACACTACGTATAAGATTTTTTAGTCAAAACACCAACAAATACAACGAAAGGAGAAATCACCATTTAGCCAAGATTAGTGAAAGAAATTAATGAAAGTGGACAAATTTTTTAATATATAATGATATTAATTCCTGGAAAACTCAGCAATTTTGGACTTTAGAAAAGAGTAAATGTACAAAAAAAAATGAAAAGATAAACAGTTCTGAATTTCAACTGAACAATACGATACTCAATTACTTTATTATATACTACATTATAATACAACTACATTATCATATACTACATTATTACTTTATCACATTGCTCAAATTACTATATTACTAAGGTTTTTATTTGCCAAAACCTTAACAGCAACACCAAAAACAGAAATAAAATCTCTATAGCCAAGATTAGTGAAAGAACTAATGAAAGTAGACTGATTGTTTCATTCATTCCTAGAAGACTCAGCAATTTTGGACTTCAGAAAAAAGAAAATGTTTAAAATGAAAGCTGAAAAGATAAACAGTTCTGAATTTCAATTGAGTAATGTGACACTATTACTTTACTACATATTACATTACAGTACTTCTTCCTTACTATATACTACACTTTTTTTTATCCCATTACTTAAGTTACTGTTTTACTATGTTTTTTATTTTTCAAAACAACAAAAAAAAAAAAAAAAAAAAAAAAAAAAAAATCACCGTATAGCCAAGATTACTGAAAAGAATTAATGAAAGTAGATTGATTGTTCGATATACAGTGATAGTCATTCCTGGAAAGTCAGCAATTCTGAATTCATTAATGTTATAAAAGAGAAAATGTTTTGACACATGTTTTGTTTTCAGTATGCTATTGTACTTTAGTTCCTCAGTGTTCGCTTTTATGACTGCTCTGTCTTATATCAAGCATCTGATAACACTGTCCAGAGCCCCAAATACAGTATCATTTCCACAGAACCCCTTTTATTTTACGTACTTTGTCGTAAAAACATCTTCAAAAAAGAGAATCACATTAAACTTTGAAAGAAACAAACCCCCTCCCCCGTTCTGGAAAAATCTCGTCACCTAAATATCAAAATTGTATGATAGTTAACTTATTTAAATGTTGTGCCGTTGCACAGTGTTACGCAGTCTTGAAGAACCATGATCGACCTGGAATGTAGTTAGAATGAAAAGACCATCTACTACTACTACTACAACTACTCACAATTCGCTGCAGTAAAAAGTCACCAGACGGAAAAAGAGCTACGTGCGCTCATCCTCTTCCATTCCAATTTTTTCCAAGCCTCCCTATTTACCCCTTCCCAAGAAGATCCCTTTAAGGTTTTCTTGCAACCTTCTCCCATTCCATTAGGGGACGACCTGCTCTTCCTTTGGCTCAAGATGGTTGGCCGAAAAGGATGATATTTTGCAACTTTTCATGCTTCATCCGCAGAACGTGAAATGGCTATCTCAACCTTTTTCAATATATCCCTTAAAAGTGGGATAGAACCACATTTTTCGTACAGCTTTCAGTTTGAAAGTTGACTACAGATAAAGACAAAAACTGAAAAGATATTGGAGGGTATGTTATGAAACCTTATCTTGTCATGATGGACAGGACAAATTCTCTACGCACAAAAGGGATTTGTAGTTATGTCGAGTTGGGGTTTGCCAATCAATCTTATGTAAACCATAGAACATTGTAAATATAGCCACTTTTATAAGTCTTTATCTTGGTATCAAAATATTTAAATTAGATTTGACATAAATTTCATTTCGACATGGCTGCTGTTTGAATCTATAAAAATATGGAAAGGATTTTACGAACAAATTTCGACATAAATTTTCCTAAATTATGAAACGCAATTTAGGAAATTGTTTTCGGTGTAAACAATTTATTGATTCTGAAAATTTTTAACTAATCCAAAATTACAACTATTTAGGCTAAAGATACTACTGCAGAACCAAACTACCTGAGGTCCCCACAGCTGTAAACGCTCTCCTCTACTCTAATCTGTTCAAGGATAAACTTAATCTGTTCAGGGATACACTTTGGGCAAAAGATATTACTGAAGGACCAAACCACCTGAGGCCGCCACAGCTGTACATGCTCTCCTCTGCCCTAATCTGCTCAGGAATAAACTTAATCTGTTAAGGGATAAAGTTAATCTGTTCAGGGATAAACTTTAGGCTTAAGATACTACTGCAGAACGAAACCACCTGAGGCTGCCACAGCTGTACACGATCTGCTCTACCCTAATCTGTTCAGGAATTAACTTAATCTGTTCAGAGATAAAATTTAGTTTAAAGATACTACTGCAGAACCAAACCACCTAAGGACGCCACAGCTGTACACACTCTCCTCGACCCTAATCTGTTCAGGGATAAACTTTAGACTAAAGATACTACTGTAGAACCAAACCACCTGAGGCCACCACAGCTGTACATGCTCTCCTCTACCCTAAAAGTTAATCTGTTCAGGGGTAAACTTTAGGCTAAAAACACTAATGCAGAACCAAACCACCTGAAGCCGACACAGCTGTATATGCTCTCCTCTACCCTAGTCCGTTCAGGGATAAGCTTAATCTGTTCAGGGATAAACTTTAGGCTAAAGATGCTACTTCAGAACTAAACCACCTGAGGCCGCCACAGCTGTCCATGCTCTCCTCTACCCTAGTCTGTTCAGGGATAAGTTAATCTGGTCCGGGATAAACTTTAGGCTAAGGATACTACTGCAAAACAAAACCACCTGAGGCCGTCACAGCTGTACACGCTCTCCTCTATCCTAATTTTTTCAGGGATAAACTTAATCTGTTCAGGGATAAACTTTAGGATAAAGATACTACTGCAGAACCAAACCACCTGATGCCATCACAGCTGTACACGCTCTCCTCCACCCTAATCTGTTAAGAGATGAAGTTAATCTGGTCAGCGATACAATTTAGGCTAAAGATACTTCTGCAGAACCAACCCACTTGAGGCCGCCACAGCTGTCCATGCTCTCCTCTACCCTAGTCTGTTCAGGGATAAGTTAATCTGGTCCGGGATAAACTTTAGGCTAAGGATACTACTGCAAAACAAAACCACCTGAGGCCGTCACAGCTGTACACGCTCTCCTCTATCCTAATTTTTTCAGGGATAAACTTAATCTGTTCAGGGATAAACTTTAGGATAAAGATACTACTGCAGAACCAAACCACCTGATGCCGTCACAGCTGTACACGCTCTCCTCCACCCTAATCTGTTAAGAGATGAAGTTAATCTGGTCAGCGATACAATTTAGGCTAAAGATACTTCTGCAGAACCAAACCACTTGAGGCTGCCACAGCTGTGCACGCTCTCCTCTACCCTAATCTGTTCAGGGATATATTTAATCTGTTCAGGAATAAACTTTAGGCTAAGGATACTATTGCAGAACCAAACCACCAGAGGCCGCCACAGCTGTACACGCTCTACTCTACCCTAATCTGTTCAGGGATAAACTTAATCTGTTCAGGGATAAACTCTAGGCTAAAGATACTACTGCAGAACCTAACCACCTGAGGCCACCACAGCTGTATATGCTGTTCTCTTCCCTAATCTGTTCAGGGATAAGCTATAGGCTAAAGATACTACTGCAGAACAAAATCACCTGAGGCCACCATAGCTGTACATGCTCTCCTCTACCCTAATCTGTTCAGGGATAAAGTTAATCTGCTCAGAAATAAACTTTAGGCTAAATATACTACTGAAGAACCAAACAACCTGAGACAACCACAGCTGTACACGCTCTCTTCTACCCTAATCTGTTCAGCGATAAACTTAATATGTTCAGGGATAAACTTTAGGCTAAAGATACCACTGCAGAACCAAACCACCTGAGGCCACCACAGCTGTACACGCTCTCCTCTAATCTGTTCAGGGATTAACTTAATCTGTTCAGGGATAAACTTTAGTCTAAAGATAATACTGCAGAACCAAACCACCTAAGGACGCCACAGCTGTACACACTCTCCTCTACCCTAATCTGTTCAGGGATAAACTTTAGGCTAAAGATACTGCTGCAGAACCAAACCACCTGAGGCCACCACAGCTGTACACGCTCTCCTCTACCCTAATCTGTTCAGCGATAAAGTTTACGACAGCTGTACACGCTCTCCTCAAACCTAATCTATTCAGGGATTAACTTAATCTGTTCAGGGATTAACTTTAGGCTAAAGATATTACTGCAAAACCAAACCACCCAGGGACGCCACAGCTGTACACGCTCTCCTCTACCCTAATCTGTTCAGGGATAAACTTTAGGCTAAAGATACTACTGCAGAACCAAGCCACCTGAGGCCACCACAGCCGTACACGCTCTCCTCTACCCTAATCTGTTCAGCAATAAACTTTTTAACCCCACCCCTGATCTTTCAAATCATTTCTTATGACCTCTTCTAATCTCTTTGGGGATACTTTGTCTTTTAACTGGCCTCAGAGTGATGGTCAAAAAGCACAATCCTCAATAAAAATTATTACAAAGTATAAAGACATAATTTCTTTTTATTGGCAATAAGTGCATTTATATATGCATAAAAGGCCATTAGGGTGGAGAGATCTGATTCAAATTCATGTTGAGGAGGTCCAAAGTAATTTCATTTTAGAAAGACTTTCCTTTTAATATTCATCACCCTCTCTTATTCCAGGGAAATCTCCTGACCTAAAGGTTAGAACTACTTGTAAATATAATTATAATTAATTGTATATTCCCTTTTTTCAGCATTTCAAATATTCTTTAGAGTTTTAATCTAAGTTTTTTTTTATTAGATTCATATAATCGGCAATACGCCGAAACAAGCAAAATATACAACAATAACTGATGCACAAAAAAAAAATCAAGGGAAAGAAAAATCTATAAATTTAAAAATCTAGAAATCAAAGCCCTAGGAAAGACAATGAGAGAGCAGGGAATCAAATGGGGTAGTAAAATCTCCTGTACTTGGCCTGTGCTGATGATCTAAGCATCCTAGATGAAAGTGCGATTCAAGTGAATGAACTTTTAGAGGTCTTGCGATTTCAGGGTGCTAGAATAGGATTGAAAATTAATGTTAATAAGACTAAGTCGCTAAGCCTAGGAATAATTGAGTATGAAAAGGTGACGTTGGGTAACGAAGATTGTGAGATACAGTGATGACAGTGGTTAAATATAGTTCTGAAGCAACGGCGCTCCCAAAAATGGAGGAAGATTTGCTAGATGACCGACTGACTTACTTGACTCAAGTCCTGTCCGTCCCTGAAGGTCGTTTTGGGGCCTCTTCTTTAACCAGTATTTATACACTTCCTGTAGCTGCTTCTGTTGTTTGCCAGGCAGAGGAGTTGTGGCAGGCTATAACGTGAAAAGTTTTCTTTCTATCTTTTTGGGGGTGTCTGGTGTGAGAACCATGTACTAGTCAATCGAAGGCTATCTTCGGAAGTTCTAGCCATGCGTTGGGTTCGTCCTAGCCATTTAAGTTGTTGAAGTTTTATTTTATCAAGTATTTTGAGTCTGACTTTCAGATTATGGAGAAGTTTAGAGTTAGAGACTCTGTCGTGGTAGGTGATACCAGTGATGGGTCGTAAGGATTTGGTTTCAAAGGGAGCTAGGTGACACTCATCGTAAGTTTTAAGCGTCCAGGATTCAGAAGCATAGATGGCAATCGGAATAATGAGAAAGTAAAAAAGTCTCGTTATTCTTATATGTTCATCAGGGTTTTAAAACTGGAGTTCGCAAGTGTCAGGCGTCTCTTGACCTCTTTGAGATGGTTGTTATTAGAAGTAAGTAGGCTTCCTAGGTAGGTGAAGTCTTCCACCCTCTCAATGATATCTCCACCAAGCCAAAGGCTGAAATTTCCCTGTGAATCCGGCTTGCGTGATCAGCGCATGGCTCTCTTTTTTAAGGTGTTGATGGTCATCCCAAAGAGGTTGGTAGACGAGTGAACGCTGTTAGCCTGGGATTGGAGGTCTTGAAGGGACTCGGCTATTAGGTCTATGCCATCGGCGTATGCTAGTTTATCTATCACTATTCCTCCAATAAGAGCGCCGGACGGGTTGTCTGTGAGTGAAAGGGCTGCATGTAGCAAGAGTTTGAACAGCTCCGATGATAGTAGGCAACCTTGTAGCACTCCAATAGAGGTTTTGGAGTTTTCGGTAAGTCCTTCTCTAGTGATGACGTGGCTCCTGAACTTCTTATACATGTATTTGATTAAAGAGATTAGGTTGGATGGAATGCCAAAGTGAAGAAGGATGTGCCATAGACCTTCTCTGCATATGACATCAAAATGTTGTTTAAAGTCTATAAAAGGCGGTAGATGTGGCCTCCAAGTTCGGTGTACTTTTCTATGATCTGTTGTGCAGTGAATATCTGATAAATTGTTGATCTATTAGGTCTGAAGCCTGTTTGGTATTCTAGAATGACCATTGAAGAAATGGCTCGTATACGCCCAAGCATGACTCTTGTAAGGATTTTTGAGACATGATTAGTCAGACTTGGGTGGTAGTTGTCACTGACAGCTTTAGACTATTTCTTATGGAGGGGGATTATCGTTGCTTCGCACCAGGGTGAGGGGAAGTGACCTTTTCCCCAAGCAACTGTGGCAATTTTGTGATAAAGGTCAAGGAGTGGCTCACGGTTCATTTTCAGGAGTTCAGTTTGGATTCCATCAGGGCCGGGAGCTTTGTTTGTTTTCAGGTCTCTGAAAGCTGTTTCTATTTCAGAGCAAAGAGGAGGAGGACTTGGGTCTGTAGAGGTTACGGGAAGCTGTCGAGAACTGTTGGATCTGGGTGGAAGAGCAAATTCAATTTATCTTTAAAGTAGTTTTTCATCGAGAGCGGATTTCGTCTGTGGATTGTATTTCATTTCCATATTCGTCGAGAAGGGAACATGCCTTGATGTCCTTCTTATTAGCCAATTCCTGTACTCTTCTATACATGAGGTGGGAGTCTCCTTTCTTGAGGACTGATTCACATTGATTACATTTTCCTTTAATAAAAGCCCGATGAGCACGTCGGATGGCTTTATCTAAAACACTTTTGAGTTGCTTGTATCTGTCCCTGCTTTCTTTATCTTGCTTGTTCATGAGCTGGAACTTTTTGTCGCAGAGAGAGATGATTTTGTCTTTTATCTAGTGTTCCTCGTTTTTTTTTTTTTTTTTAAACCCAATGTGGAATGAGCAACATTGCATAGGATTTTTGTGCGGCTGATCACTAGGTTTTCTTTATCTTCCTTGGATAGAATAGGTGAAGAGTTTGATGTGAGTTCCAAACTTTTGTCGGATAGAGGGATGGAGGAGAAGTGCGGGTATCTGTGTAGGCCTCAGGCAGCTTGGTCCTGCTGTGACTTGTTAATTATCTTAGACCTTAGATCCACCTGTACCACCAGAGGCACCCAGGGCATCCAAGAAACTTCAACAATCTTTTCTGAATTGGGCAGCTGTGTCTATATCTTTCCCATCGGGTTGAAGAGAAGCATGGATACTGCGCAGATCAGACTGATCTGTTCCTCGGAAAGTGTTCCGAGGTCTTCCCAGTCTTCGACATCCGTTTGGCTGCCAATATAAAGTGACTTTTTGGATCTGAGTTTCCTGTATTCACAGAACATTGTCCAAGTATCTCCACCTCTGAGATCTAATGATATCAGTCACCAGTAGTAGCATCAACTTTTAATAGGAGTAGTATAAATCCAAGCAAAGGAAAAATTTAAAAATCTACGCAAATTGAAAAAAACTACGAGACGTAATTCCGATCATACCTCAGAATTATAAGATTATGAAAAGCGGCAGGAAAACGGCAGACTACGGGTTATTGTCATAGGACAATAACCCCTTGTCTGGGAACAGGCGCTACTGCTAGGTAGCTTCTGAGGCAATGATATGTTTAACTGCCTGAGGGAATTGATTTGCTCATTATGAGACATTTTTTTTTGACAGGCATAGAGAAGTCTCTTTTAAAGTGGAAGAAGTTTGGAGATGGAGGTATTGAAGTTAAGTACTGATCTAGCTTTCGTCCATCTTTAATTATATCCCTACCTTTGATTGAACCTTTTAGCTTTGATTTAATCCCTTACCCCTGTATAATTTTTTTTTAACTAGCATAAAATTGTAATACCAAATCAACCAATCCAACAAGGATCTAAATCCCTATCTCTCACTCTTCGGTCAAAGCTGAAAAAACAAGCCGAATCAAATATAGCTAAGCTGTATTACACCAGAAAAACTTTCATGCTATCCGGATTTTTTTTTCTACATCGACAATTTTAGTCTATTGCGGTAGTTCTATAAAAAGTATAATTTGACTAGATTGATGTATACAACATTGTATTTTGGGAACCCATGCATAATTCTTAACTGGGAATACAGGGATGGTTTTCACTTGTTCTTGAGCCAGGCTCCAGAGTGTTTCGCCGGTTCCGTAGTGTGCAAACTGAAGTCGAGTTTTAATATCTGTATCAGATAGATCAATCAGACGTTGTTCTACCAGGATAGTTTTCAATTCTTCTTCAATGTATTGTGATTCTTCTTCTTCATTGAGTTTCTTCATTCTTTCTTTTCATTGAGTTTCTTCAATTCATACTTCTGCTTTTGTGCAGGAAGGTTTGTTCTAGCAATAATATAGGTAAGAAATTTTTGGAAATCAAAGTTGGACTAAAATCCAAAAGTAGGTAAGATATACACCAAGCTACATGACCTTTTTGACAGAATGAGTTCTTAGATAGAATATTAATTGAAAAATTAAACATCCAAAAAGAATTTTTTTTTCACACGGGTTCGATATTTTTGCTACCTACTATTACAAATCGTTTAGCTTTGTTTGAGTTTTTCATTTCATTCTCGGCGTTTGTGACTAACCTTGGGTAGAATATTTGAAGCTGTAGTGATGACAGTGGTCAAGTATGGCTCTGAAGCGTAGGCTCTCTGATAGACAGAGCAGGGTATGCTAGATGTTTTCCAGATGAATTGCTTATGGATTACTTCTGGTGCCCGAGTGACTGATCCTATCTCATACAATAATATTTATGAAAAATGAGGTTCAATTCCGCTTTCTAGGGCTATAGCGAGAGAAAGGCTGAGATGGCTAGCACACGTTTTGCGAATGAAGGATGAAAGATAGCCAAAGACCACCCTTGTCTGCGAACTCTCTCGGTCTAAACCAAAAGCAGATTGTCACGAATGGGATAGGAAGATGTCGTAAGGAAAACTTCGAAGGAAATCACAACTTCTTGAGAAGGTGTGAAGAGGAGGGATTTGAATAGATTGGGATGGAGAAGGAGCTTGCTTAGCTGTGACGGCCTCAGGTGGTTTGTTGCTGCAGTAAGTTATTGGTAGTAGAGTTTTTTACTGAGGCAGAGGAATGGTAAAACAGTATTTAGGGAACATTCTGAAGGTCAATAGTACTCTTATTCTTACGGAAATTGGAGCAAACCATTTGCTATTTTACCAGCGGCAATATTAGATAGTTAGCACGGAGAATGGAAATACAATTTTGAACCCAGAAAAATATGTTATTTTTTTGCCGTAGATCAATAGTCCTTACTTATAAGGATAATTTTGGGATCAGTAATGAGCTCCTTAAAGCATGTTAAATTAGTCTTTTCTTCCGAAATTTCTCTTATGAGATACAGTATTTTGGAAATTTTGATGGGCTGCAACTCACTGCTGTGGTTCACATCAGAAGACAATCGGATAAAGACTACAAAATCCAGGAAAGTCATAACTGGTTGCAATATTGAATACAGTTCTGATTTGAGGTAAAATAAGCTAATTTCTGACTCAGCGATGAAACAAGAATGTATCAAGCTGCACTTGATCTTCCCCCCCCCCCCCAACAATTTATTAGGAAGAGAGGTAGGTGGTTTAATATTGGTAGTTGGGTAGCTGGATAGATTATGATGGTGAAATAATGACCGAGATTAAACGCAGAATTGTTCAGTCAACCGGAGCTTTTAATCGAATAAAGCCCATTTGGAGGAAAAGCAAATATTCTTTGCGACTGAAGTTACATCTCTTCAATAGCAATGCGCTCCCCATACTCCTCTACGCTAGTGAGGGCTGGAAAATGAATAACAGCTCAAAAAGAGAATACTTGCAATCGAAAATATGTGCCTAAGGAGTATTTTGAATATAAGCTGACACCAGAGAGTTAATAACTCTAAAATTCGTAATGGAACTTGTTAGCCTCTCATTACTACTGTTCTAAGGAAGAAGATGTGGACGAATTTAGAACATATACTCCGCATGTAAGAAAACCGCCTTCCTCGGATAACTTATGACTGTAAACCAGGCATCAGAAGAAGAAGAGGTCGTCCAAAGAACACTTTGCAGCCAACTTTTGACCGAGATCTGAGGATGGTGGCTGAGACTTTGTTAGTACCTGATGTCAGCGCTGCAGCATCGATTCAAGACGAGTGCAGAGGCTTCGTTGACGCCCTATGCGCTACTAATGGCACCGAAGGAACTAAGATCTAAGGTAAGGTAATCTTTAGATTTTGCAGGTCGGCAGCTTTCTTATTTTGTTTCTTTTAACAATCGCTCTTTCTTAATTCAATCATAATTATTATTTGTCTAGGATTTTTATCACTTGACGTCGATGACATGCCTGGAAACGCTGGTATCTACGACATGATAGAGAGTCTACGATGGGTCCAAAAGCATATTTCTAGTTTTGGCGGTAATCCTGATGACGTAACCATCTTTGGAGAGAGTGCTGGTGGGGCCAGCGTTGGACTCCTTCTTCTTTGCGAGCAAGCAAGAGGTAAACAACCAACGATTAAAAGTGTCAAGTGGGAGATAAGCAGAATTGTGCGGGGATTTTTCCGTGGGTTGGAATTTTCTAGAGAATCTTTCCGTAGGGTTTTCTTCACGGGAGAAATTCTTAATGGGGAAGTTTTCCATGGAATAAATTCTCCAGGATTAATTTTCTGCGGGAGCGACTTTCTACTTGGGGGGGGGGGCAATTTCGACGAGGGAAGATTTCTTGCATCATTTGAAAAACAATTACAAATTAGTTGTTGGTTTTTTTTTGCTTTTTTTTAATGAAAGTGTGCTAAGAAAAATTAAAAATTTTCAGCCGGAACCATCCACAAGAAATTTTCCTGGGGAAACTTTCAGCAAGAATGAAATTTTATAAGGGGAATTTTCATGGCGGTGGGAGGGGACGTATGTTACGTGGGGGGAACTTTCCGTGGAGAAATTTTCCGTGGGGGGAAGGATTTTTTTTTATTGGAAGCCAGATTTCTCGGTATTATCTAATAAAGGTTCAGAAATTAAATAAGAAAATAACTTTTTCAACTGAAAGTAAGGAGCAACATCAAAGCTTAAAACAAACAGAAATTATTACATATATATGAGGGAGGTTGTCCTCTTCGCAATGCCTCGCTCCTTACGATAAAGTTTGACTTTTCGTCCAAATTCTTTAAGAACTACACTTGAAACGCAAGGGCCGTTTAATTAGAAAAAAGAAGGTTTTCTTTAATACTGAAAAACTTTAGCGTGAAGAGCAAGGTCTTGAGTAAGGGGCAACATCCCTTATATACGCAATAATGTGTGTTTGTTTTAAGCTTTGATGTTGCTCCTTAATTTCAGTTGAAAAAACTTATTTTCTTATTTAATTACCGCAAAAATGCGCATGTATATCGTTATAATCATCGTTTGTCTTGAGTTGTGGATACTGTTAGCACAGGTAGCCCTTTACTTAGACCCACTAAGTCTCTCTTTACTTTCGGTTAGTTGTTGAGAATCCACTCATAATAATAATAAAACTTAAACGGTTCATTCAAATGGAACTGCTTGAGACAAAGTTGGTTAATTCTGCCCTCTCCTCGGGAAGGTAGGCCGATTTTTTTTTTAATACCATGCTTGGAGTCAACATTTAGTTAAGCCTTGTGCAAGGTAAGCGCAATGATAATATTTGTACTTACTTATTTTTACCTCACATCATACAAAAGTTATGACACTCGCGGGGTAATAGAGATAAGACAAAGGAACTAAGATAGGCTTCAGTCAAGTTTGCAGCAATAGCTACAATCTAGTAAAGAGCAGCCCATAGGCTATACTAACCGAAAATTTAGAGACCCATTCTTAGATAAATATTAAAATGTAAAAAAAATTGTTTTTGAATTTTATTTAAGAATGCTAAATATTATCTATGTTAAGTTTAACAAATTCTGATATTTTCGAAAAAGAGTTTTGAGACCCTTGAAAACTGTGATGGATTAAAAAATATCCTAATAGAATCATCATGATCAAACGCCCTCAACTGGAGGTTTCAGCCCTCCGTATCAAAAACTGAAGAAAATCACATATTAGCATTGATGTATCCCTTTTTTAAATAAAAGAAACAAACGAAATTATGGTATGAAAAAAAATCAGGAAAATGTCAAGTCAAAAGTTTATTCTTGAATTCTTCCTAAGGGGTAATAGAAGGCTGCCATCAAAATAGGCAAGCCTTTAATTCTTATCTTATATAGACCTCTGTGCAAAAATCTAGGGTACGCCTACATACAAGGTACGGGCCAAAGAGCATAGGTAACTCATAGGCACAGACAAAAAGTATACATACATGTGTCTATCTTACTAGGTTAAGAAAAAGGATTGGGTATTTGGATGCGTAACTGAGGATAGACGAAACTGAGGAGAAACTTCTCTGAGGAGAAACTAAGGATAGACGAGCCCAAACACCACAAAATTATTTCAGTTGGACGTCTATAAAACACACGTTTTGTCTGTGTTCACAAGAGCGGAAACTGGCGATAGTGTCAACAAAAAATTTTCAACTTTAACTTTTAGCATCTCTTCGCATTTTTTTAAGCTTTGTAATTGTATTTTTGTCAAAAGCTGGTATCAGACACATATTATTACACTAATTTCGACAATTAAATTATTATTAATTGTTATTAGGCTGAAAAATGCAAATAAACGCAAAGCGCTTGATGCAATTAATACTTTTTTTTCTTTTGTCGACACTATCGCCAGTTTCTACTTTATACCCTACCTATACCCTTTTTAAAATAATCTATACCCTCTATAAATTACCAATGCTCTATGGTTGTAGTTTTTAGTAATGAGGATACTGTACACGACCGGGCTAATATTAAAGTAAGCTAAGTAATTAATGTAAAGCAATTAAATTAAAGTAATTAAAGCAGGGGTTAGTTAAAGTAAGTAATTGAGTGAGTCTCAAGTTTCAAATTAGGCCTACGACTTGGTAAGGTGCTCACATTGAAAGACCAATTTGGTCTATCATTTTGACACCAAAAAAGTTAAAATAGGTAATAGCGTACATTTGCTGTGTTTTCGAACTATTTGGCTAAGGTGTAAAAAAAAAGGTTGGAGGCATGCTAAATTCAATAATGATCTTTCTGGTTAGGCTAGCATTATTTTTGGCTATTTCCTTCATTGACAACTTCATTTGCTTTCTGAAATTATCAGTAAATGCTCAGGTAGTAAAATTCTTCATTTTGGAATCTAATTTAAAGAATTGTCTTGCTTAATGTAAGACGAGATCAGTGTCTCTACTATCCTCAAACCTTTTTGGGTTTCCCAAAACTTCCCAAACCCTACCCCGGGCTCTCCGAAATATGCCGAAAAATTAACGTTACTACAAATGGGCTGTTTACATTTGGGACTAACGTTTATGCAATTATGAGTAATTTTTTCTTGAAGATTTTGGTGAGCCAATTTTCTTTGTAAAAAATTGGGGAAAACCTGAAAAATTCGGATATAGCACGAGCACCGGAAGAGGAAAACGGAATTTGGAACGGAAGAGAGAATCCCCTTTTGATCTTCCGGAAAGTATAAGAGGAAAGGAAAATTCTGGGAAAAAACAAAAAAATGTGGATAGGAAGAAGGGATTCGAAAGGAAAGAGAGAATTCCCTTTTCCTCTTCCGGAAAACAGAAGAGGACAAAGGAAATCAGGGAAGAGATGGTACAATTACTGTAAGCGATTATCCTTTTAGTTTCCTGCTATTGTAAAAATCATCACTTAAAATCTTTGACAGGATTTTTTGACAAATACCTCTATAGCCCTTGCCCTACCTCTATAGCCCTTGACAAAATATAAGCCTTAAAAATGAGATATTTATATCTAGTCATATTAATGTTTCCCTTATTTACAGGTCTATTCAGAAATGCTATTGCCCAAAGTGGCTCCGCTCTACTAGACTGGGCATATGATCCAGATCCCATTGCTGATACACTCATCCTTGCTCAGCGTGTAAATTGCACCTCTGAGCTACCAGAAGAAATAATCCACTGTTTAAGAAATGTAGATGCAGATGCTCTCACATTGGCGTATCTACAATATGCGGTAAAGCATATTTTTATATCAATAAAAAAAATTAGTGCTGTTAGAGTTTTTTTTAACTTACTTTGAAATATACTTCTTTGAGCATATTTGAGATCATCAATATTTTTCAGCAGAATTTTCCGATCGCATCAACAGTTTATATATTTAAACAATGTAGTGTTATAACCGTAATATACAAAACAACGATAGTTGAAAATTTATCAAAAATATGGGAATCTTAAGGTTATATAAGTAGTGATTATAATAGTAATAAGACTAAAAACATGCAAATAGAAGTACTATTTTTGTTTCTTCACCTTTTCAACTTCGTAGGCGATTTTTTTTTGCATGAAATAGTATAATTAGAAAATCGAAACCCATGTAGACGGATGTGGAATTTTTCACAAAACTCCATCTTTTTTGAAACTTCATTTTGAAACTCCAACTTTTTTCTTGAAAAAGTTCAAACACATCTATACAGAAACCAAAAAAGAGGGTGAAACCCACATAGGTATCTTTCTAAAAGCCTTTAACCCTTTCTTTATTTATATTTTGCTTTAGCCTTTCTTTTCTTACAAATCATCCTTACAACTATGTTTCTATTTGAATATTTTCTTGTATGAAGCCCTGGTTCTTTTTGTGTATATTCATTTTTAATTTGTTTTAATTTATTTAAAAAATCGTCCACAAAAGAATAAAAAAAACTGAACATGAAAAAAGAATTCAAAAATTAAATAAATGAAAAAGAAGCTCAATAATCATGAGGAGTTCCAGCCATGATAATCCTGTGGGTGTTAAATGTGTTTTGACTGTTTTTTCTTGATATTTGGCAATTATGCATGAATACCCTCTCATTTTAGTTATTGTTTAGTCTCAGTTAAGAAAGGAATTCTTTCCTTTTTCAGGTTTTTCTTCAATTTTTAGAATTGTATTTCCGATGTTTCATAAATTTTTTACTTTATAATTACATTTTAATAGTCTGGCATTCCGGTGTGAGGGGGAGGGGGAGACTAGTTTTCTTAAAAACCCCAACAACCCCAACTTAAAAAGCATTTCTCTTAAACCGCATGGTTGAAAATCCCAATATAGATTAATTAGTTCAAGTTTTTTAATTATTCAGGGAAGGAGGCCATTAAAACCAATATTTTAAAACTACCCCCCATTCTCTTCCCTCCCACTGCCGTGTTTGTATGTATGGTTCTTGGTATTCTTGATAACTTAAGTTGTTCCTGAAATATTCTGTGATGTAATATGAATATTATTGTAATAACCATGTTTTTATTTTTCATTTGGAATTTTCCTTGTTGGAAATGACAGTATTGGGATTCAAATAATATGAATAATATTTATTTAGGATTTTGATAATACTAATTTTGTTCTATATGTGTAAATAGTGAATTTCCCTAACTAGAGACGCGAGAGTCTGACGTGGCTATCGAAACGTGACGTAAGACGCTGATAAATCCGATATTATCTACTTTAGTTAATTAAAACTACTAAATAAAATACTATAAGGCAAAAATGAATCTGTCCAGGTCTGGTGATAAAAATGAAAATCTAAAGGCTAGTCAAGACTAAATGAGTAATCGTTTTTTTCAATAAATTGTATACTATTTGAAAGAATATTATTTAAAATCTTTCTATAGAATTTCATTTTGTCATTACTTTTTTGTTATTTGTCTTTTTGTCACCACCAGAAATACTGTCACAAAACAAAACCGTTATTTTCCCTTTCATCAGAAAGGGAACTTTTTTTATTCAAAAAAGTTCATAAACAAAAGGAAATTTCTTACTTTCAAAGTATCATTTTTTTCAGGCATTGCAAGAAATTTAATTATTTTTTTCTTTAATTTCAACATCAGTCAAACAACAGTCAAAACTAATGTTTCTTTCACTGATCAGTGTAACTGCTGTTTTTTTTTCTTTGACTCACTTTCTTTTTTATTCTGACTTTCATCTTCCTCTTACTGTTAAGTGTCACTGCTTGTTTTCTTTGACTCTCTTTCTTTCTTTCTTTTTTGACTTTCATCTTTCTTTCACTGATATAAGTCGCCGATTGTTTTTCTTTAGCCCTCTTTCTTTCCTTTCTTTCTGACTTTCATCTTTCTTTCACTGACCAGTGCCACTGCTGTTTTTTTCTCTGACTTCATTCTTTTTTTTCTGACTTTCATCTTTCTTTTCCTGATCAGTGTCGCTGCTTTTTCCTTTGACTCTCTTTCTTTCTTTTTTTCCGACTTTCATTTTTCTTTCACTAATCAGCGTCACTACTTTTTTTTCTTTGACCCTCTTTCTTTCATTTTTCTGACTGATCTTTTCTTCACTGATCAGTGTCCGTGTTATTTTTTTCCCTTTGACTCTCTTTGCTTTTTGACTTTCTTCTTTCTTTCACTGATCAGTGTCACTACTTTTTTTCCTTGAATCTCTTCTTTCTTTTTTCAGACTTTCATCTTTCTTTCACTGATATTTGTCAATCATTTTTTTCTTTGACTCTTTTTTTCATTTTTTCTGACTGATCTTTCCTTCGCATATCGATGTCACTGATGTTTGCTTCTTTCAATCTCTTTGTTTTTTTACTTTCGTCTTTCTTTCCCTAATCAATGTCCTCTTTTTTTTCCTTGACTCTCTTCTTTCTGTTTTCTGACTTTCGTCGTTCTTTCACTGATGAGCGTCGCTGATTTTTTTTTTCTTTGTCTCCCATTCTTTACTTTTTCTGAGATTTACCCTATCTCTTTCTTTTTTTACTTTCGTCTTTCTTTCACTGATCAATGTCACTTCTTTGTTTCCTTGAATCTCTTCTTTCTTTTTTCTGACTTTCGTCTTTCTTTCACAGATGTGTGTCGCTAATTTTTTTTTATACCCTCTTTCTTTCTGACTTTCACCATTCTTTCACCGAACAGTGTCACAGCTGTTTTTTCTTTGACTAGAGTTTTTTCTGACTTTCATCTTTCTTTCCCTGATCAGTTTCACTGCTTTTTTCTTTGACTCTCTTTCTTTCTTTTTTTCTGACTTTCATCTTTCTTTCACTAATCAGCGTCACTACTTTTTTTCTTTTTTTTTCTTTCACAGATGTGTGTCGCTTATTTTTTTTATACCCTCTTTCCTTATGACTTTCACCATTCTTTCACCGAACAGTGTTGCAGCTGTTTTTCTTTGACTAGCTTTTTTTCTGACTTTCATCTTTCTTTCCTTGATCAGTGTCGCTGCTTTTTTCTTTGACTCTCTTTCTTTTATTTTTTCTGTCTTTCATCTTTCTTTCACTAATCAGTGTCACTACTTTTTTTCTTTAACCCTCTTTCTTTCATTTTTTCTGACTGATCTTTCCTTCACTAATTAGCGTCCTTGCTATTTTTCCTTTGACTCTCTTTGTTTTTTGACTTTCGTCTTTCTTTCAATGATCAGTGTCCCTATTTTTTTCCTTGAATCTCTTCTTTCTATTTTCAGACTTTCATCTTTCTTTCACAGACGTTTGTCAATCTGTTTTTTTCTTGGGCTCTAATTCTTTCATTTTTTTTCTGACTGATCTTTCCTTCGCATATCAGTGTAACTGCTGTTTACTTCTTTGAATCTCTTTGTTTTTTTACAGTGTCCGTGCTATTTTTTTCTTTGACTCTCTTTGTTTTTTGACTTTCGTCTTTCTTTCACTGATCAATGTCAATACTTATTTTCCTTGACTCTCTTCTTTCTTCTTTCTGGATTTCATCTTTCTTTCACAGATGAGCGTCACTGATTTTTTTTTCTTTCACTCGCTTTCTTTTTTTTTTTTGACTTTCAGCTTTCTTTCACTCATGTGTCTTACTGATTTGCTTTTTACCCTCTTTTTTTCTGACTTTCACCTTTCTTTCACTGACCACTGTCATTAATGTTTTTTCTTTGACTAGCTTTCCTTCCTTTTTTCTGACTTTCATCTTTCTTTCCCTTATCAGTGTCACTGCTTTTTTCTTTGACTCTCTTTCTTTCTTTCTTTTTCTGTCTTGCATCTTTCTTTCACTAATCAGTATCACTACTTTTTTCTTCTTTGACCTTCTTTCTTTCATTTTTTCTGACTGATCTTTCCTTCACTGATCAGTGTCCGTGCTATTTTTTTCCTTTGACTCTCTTTGCTTTTTGACTTTCGTCTTTCTTTCACTGATCAGTGTCACTACTTTTTTCCTTGAATCTCTTCATTCTTTTTTCAGACTTTCATATTTCTTTCACTGATGTTTGTCAATGATTTTTTTCTTTTACTCTCTTTCTTTGATTTTTTCTGCTGTTTACTTCTTTGACTCTCTTTGCTTTTTTTACTTTCGTCTTACTTTCACTGATCAATGTAACTCCTTTTTTCCTTGACTCTCTTCTTTCTTTTTCTTCTGACTTTCATCTTTCTTTCAGTGATGAGTGTCGCTGACTTTTTTTCTTTGACTCCCATTCTTTCTTTTTTCTGACTGATGTTTCTGTCAGTGACCAGTTTCAATACCGTTTTCTTTTCTTTTACTCTGTTTTTTTCTTTTTTTACTTTCGTATTTCTTTCACTCATCAATGTCACTGCTTTGTTTCCTTGACTCTCTTCTTTCTTTTTTCTGACTTTCATCTTTCTTTCACAGATGAGCGTCACTGATTTTTTTCTTTGACTCTCTTTCTTTCTTTTTTTCTGACTTCCTTTTTCACTGATCAGTGTCACTGTCGTTTTCTTTTCTTTGTCCCTCTTTCTTTCTTTTTTTACTTTCATCTTTATATCACTGATCAGTGTCAGTACTTTTTTTACGTAATGTAAAAGTACTTTTTATGTTTTACACCCTCTTTGTTTCTGTTGTCAGAAACGTGTCTTTGGCTTTATTCGTCGTTGAAAAATATGCCGTCGTTTTATTTTATATTATCACTGTGGGCAGACTTACGATAATGAGGTGGTAATCAGGCCGCAATAGCCCGTCGCCTCCACTCCTTCCATGAAAAATTTTATAATAAGAGTTATTGGGATTGTGGTGCCCTCTCAGGTGTGGAGTTTTGATATTGGGCTTTTCCATCTATTTTTTCTCTTTGTAGAAGGCCTTTCTTTGATAGTATCAAGGCGTCCACCCTTGTTTTCCTCTGTCCATAGATCCCAGCTCATTAACTTGAGACTGGCTTTGGTAGGGAAAAGTATTTCCTGAAAAAAGAGAGTGGAGTCACCAACTACTTCCTAACCATCAGTGGCAAGAGGCAGTTGATCCTCAGAACCCATATAGAACAAGAGAACTTCTTTCTCCCACTTCAAATTGCTCCTCACGGGATCTCTGCTTGCAGCGTGGTCAGTGGATCAAATATCCTCACGCATTATTTTGGCGGCCATTACTGGCTTCAGTCCATGCAAGATTGGCAGCTTGTTCAACCAAATAACCTACATTATGATCACACATTGGCTATGACGTTCAGTGGCTTGATGGTGACTTAAATTAGCAGAAGTATAACCTTATTTGTGTCTAGAACTATCAGAGGCACCGAAAGAAGGTTGATAAAATATCACCAACAATTGGTCGTTTTTCTTTTCTTTTGCAACAGACAAAATGTCAACGCTGTTATATGTGAATGTTATATTTTTAAGGTCAAATTTTTAGCCTCAACTTGGGTCCAAAATCTAAGCGAAATGAGAAACTCAGGCTGAAGGCTTTTCTTTTCTGGGAGCAGTGTATCATCTAGTCACTGTCTCCTTTGGAAGGCTTTTATCTGTCAAATAAAAATAGTAGAAATCCTGCCAAAGACAAAAGTGGAACTAAAATGGAAACTTTTTCTGTTCAAGTATGAAAAATGCATCATTTTTCAACCAAAACCCAAAAGCCTGAAATTTTGTTTGTTGTCATATTTAATATATTGTTTCATGGTTTGACAAAGAAATTTTTTCCTGCGGAAGACTAAAACATAAGAATTCGTGCAAATATATATTAAAAATTTATTATACTAAAAATATAATATATTACTTGATTTTAAATTTTATTATATTAGATTTTTCCCTTATAAATTTTGTTGTCAAGTTTCGTTTTTCAGACAGAAAACGGAACAAAACGGACTACTTTGTTCAATGATACAGAGCTGCACCTTTTTTTTATCTGTAGTTTTGTTTTGGACCATTTTCAAATTTTAAAATTTTTTGAATATTGTTATGTCACTCTACTCCCATATTTTAGAGAGAAGAGTTAAGTTCCGGAAGAACTCCATTCGGTGGTACGTCACCTGTTGTTCAAAAAGCTGGTTCAGACCCATTAATTACAGACGCTCCCCGGGCTTTGATGGAAAGAGGGGATTTTCTAACAGATGTCAACGTTATTTTTGGGGCTAACAAGCACGAAGGAACTTTTATTACTGGAGGTAGATCTCGTAATTTTTTTATGTAAAATTTTCGGAGATGTTATGACTTAGTAAGCATGAGAACTTAGAGGAGTTAAACAATAAAAACAATACGAATTTTTTTTTTCGTAAGACATTGGAATTCCAAACTTTAAATGAATATTTTGACCCTATGTTCATGGGCTGCCCTCAGCATAATACATATTATAAAAGAGAAACTTGCATTAAAATACGATTTTTAAAACTAAAAAGTTTTGAAACAGCCTTAGCATCATAACTTCAACAAAATTCAACCAGGACTGATATATAAAGTGAGGTGAGTCAATGCAATTTACTCAGACGAAATAAAAAATAATTAAATACACGCTTTCAATGCCACTCTTGCCATTTTGGCAACTGACCTCAAAGCCTTTTTTGTTTCAGGTTCACTAGTATTGTCTATTGGTTTTGTAATATATTGTCTTAGATCATTTTTAATTAAATTGGTGCATAAGGCATTTAATGAGTAGTCCCCCAAATCCCTATTTTAAAAAAATAATTGAGTTTTTACGTTGACAAAACGTTGTTCAATTTTAAAAATTGAAGATTTGAACATATTTAAATGTTCAGCGTTGATAAAATGATTACGTTGACAAAAACAAATTCAATTGGTTCCCGAAAAAGTTGTTTTATGCCTAAGTACTTAATAATGAGAGAGGCTTTCTCAAAAAGTATCGCGTGGCTGGGGTTATCAAAACTATTGCTAGTTAAAGCAGAATCAAAGGAGCCATTCGAACTATTAGAAATTTGGGCTTGGTCTATGTCTTCTTTATGCTGTTGTAGGCGTTTTTCAAAATTCTGATGGGTACTACTCTCTTACAAAAAAAAGTCCCTATTGTTTTAGTTGTCATTTTTTGTTTATAATGGAAAGGCATTGTGGTCTTCGTCGCTATTTACATCTAGAGGGGGTCTTAGTAAAAAGACTACCAATCATTACTAGACCCAATATTTTAACAGGAAACACAAACTATGCTATATGTGTTTTCTTACTCTTGGCTAGCCAGTGCATTGCTTAGAATGTTGCTCTATATAGCTAATATGTTACATTCCCATATTTACCAGCATACAGGTAGAAAAGGCAAGACAGGTCATTATCAGCCCCGCCATGAAATTTCCTTGGGGGTGGCAAATACTGCTAGTAACTTGGTTTTCAGCAATTCTAAATGGTAATATGTTTCTTTTTCTATTTATATGAAGCAGTTCAATGTATTTAAAAGAAATATATGTAATGTATTTATCGATAAGAAATTCCTATTATATAGGTTGTGATGGCTTCAGTTATGTAGAAGATCAAAAGTCTCATAGAATTTCGATCCATATAAGCAATAATACTCCTTTTCATCCAACCAAAATTCTTTAGTAGTAATATTAACAAGAACTTTTCACCAAAATTACTATTCATCGCCAATTTTTTAAGTATATTCAAATTTTATCCAAAATTGAAATTATAAATTTAATCGTAGGACGGTACTAATCAACGTATGATTGTCGATTTATACATTTTGTGTGTGTACCCAGAGTACAGAATAGATCACCTGACTGTATAGAGTAGAGCAATACTGATGTTTCTCTATTCTCCTGTGCTGCGTTCCAATGTATCCTATTTCTAGTTTCTATAGTTTCTTTTATCCTTTTTCCTTTTATCCTTTATTGTTTTATCCTCCTCCTAGTTTATTTTTTCTAGTTTATTCTTTTTCTAGTTTCCAGTAGTTATATTATCCATTCATAGGCGTAAACAGATCGGACCCATAGGCAGGTGCCAAGGGCTTTTGTGGAGTGTATAAGATTGTTGGGTATGATTTTTACGCAAAACTACTATATATATATATATATATATATATATATATATATATATATATATATATATATATATATATATATATATATATATATATATATATATATATATATATATATATATATATATATATATATATATATATATATATATATATATATATATATATATGTATATATATATAAGTATTGCAGCTTAAGCATTGAATTATCATAAACTCGTCAGTTTATTCGTCTTTTAATGGTATTGTCAGACACGCTGAAAAGTTTGTCTCTCAACCTTTAAAAAAAAGCTACTTGGCTTGGAAAACATTGCTGACATTTGTTCTAAAAAAGAAATTAGTTTAGCTAGACGTTTTTCATTTCTTTTACACTTTTTTCGTTTGCTTTCATTTAAATTTGTTTTCTATTGTTTCATCTTCTTTCTTTTTCCTTTTTTCCGTTTATTTAAAGCTATTTGAGCTATTCTTGACGTTGCTTATCTTTGAATTTTATTATAGATATTATTTTGTTTCGATTGTACAAATGACAGTTCCAATAGGGATAATCATTTTATTAGACAGTAAAACAATGACAAAAAACTCAGAATATTTCGATCATCTGCTGATGACGGTCACTGTATATGTGATCGGGATAATCAGAGTATTTTGTCATTATTTTTCATTGTCTAATAAAAAAATGTATCCCTACTTGAACTACTATTTGTACGTTATGGAAAGGTAGTATGATTTTCGAAAATACCTACGCTGTTTCAAATACTCCATCAATGCTACAACGTTTTTCCCAGACTAAGGTACCCATAAACTGAGAAACCATTTTATCAACGCCTTTGAACTCACCATAAGGGCCACTGTGCCTTTATTACGAAAACAGTTCCAAGGTATTTGCAAAAAAAACTGTTCAAACCCTCAGTAGAGGTAATTTAGGCTCTAACGGAGTAAGACATTTGACGGAAAATTCATATACATAGCTCTTAAAATACCTAGGTAAAATAATGATAAGAAAATAATTACTTTGAACCTGGATTTTTCCCTGAAAACTGGGAGTTTTTTGTGATTTTTGCTTTGGTTACTATACAACTATTCAGATCTTTCTCTTTGCGGAATTTTTTTTATTACCACTTTAAATCCTGAAGAGAAACAAGTGGAAATTTTATAGGTTTACACAAAGAGAAAGGAAAGTGATGTGATCTTAGAAAAGTGATGTAAGACAAGTGTAAGAAAAGTGATGTTTTTCGAATCAGAGGAAAATAAATTATTGTATAAATATGTCAATAGTAATCTAAAGGGATAAATAAAACAGAATAGGATGTCCTAATTTGTTTTACTAAAAATATTGGTCTGTAGGTAAATCAATTAACTAATAATTTGAAGTGTCTAATCTTGAAGAATTTTAATAATAAATATTATTATGCACACCACATTTTGAGAGAAACTTTCCAGGAACAGTTGAATACCAAACTTGAGAGTTTAAAATTTGATAATGCGGAAGATGGTTGGAATAATTTTAGAAAAATAATTTGTGAAGTTGCTGAAGGTGTATTAGGGAAGAAAGCTAGAACTGCAGCTAAGAATATTAGTGAAAAAGCTTTATGTTTAATAGAAAGGAGAAAGCACTTGTACAAGAATTATCTGAGTAATAGATCACATGAAAACAAAAGAAATGTATAGAAAGTGGAGAAAGCATTGAAATATAAACTAAGGAGGTGTGAAGTGGAGGCCATGGATAAAATTGTCGAGGATTTAGAAGATGCAGCTAGACGGCATAATAGTAAAATATTGTACTGGCACGTTAACAAATTGAGAGGTAGTAGTCAATCCGGACTTGTCCCAGTTAAAGATAGGAATGGGGTGGCAATCAGCGATAAGGAAAAAGCTAAAGCGAGATGGGCCGAACATTTTGAGAATTTGCTTAACCGAGATAGAGTTGCAGGAAAAAATATAGAGGAAAACGAAAGAGTTTGTTATACCATGGATGTGAAGGAGGATTTATTTTGTGAGGTGGAATCAGCAACAGTACTAAAAGGATTAGAAATTAATAAGGCTCTAGGTGCAGATAGGAGAGTAAATGAGCTTCTTAAATATGGTGGCTCTGAGGTTAGAAATAAGTTACTGAAGATTATGAATATGATTTTTGAAAAAGGGGAAGTACCTAACGATTTTAGGAAAACCTTAATTAAGCCACTTTATAAGAAAGGTGATTAAAGTGAGTGAGGTAATTATCGAGGCATTAGTCTGGTCTCTGTAGGTAGCAAATTGCTTAGTAATATGATACTTTTTACACTGAGAGATGCCGTAGACAAAGTTTTAAGAGAAGAGCAGTGCGGTTTTAGAAAAGGTAGAGGATGTGTTGACCAAATTTTCACTCTTAGGTTAATAATTGAGAAGTGCCTAAGTTTTCAAACACCTTTGGTCCTCAGTTTTATAGATTATGAGCAAGCGTTCGATTCTGTTGATAGAGGAGCTTTAGTAAAGGTTTTATCCTTGTATGGTATACCAGACAAATACATTAAAGTGATTAGTGCTATGTACGAGAATAACACTGCTGCGGTTAAGGTAGGAAATGAGGTTAGCAGCTGGTTTTGTATTAAATCAGGAGTTAAGCAGGATTGTGTTCTATCCCCCTTTATATGGATTATTTTGATGGACTTTGTTTTAAGGAGCACAGGAAAGGCAATGGGAGACCACGGAATCAAATGGGGAGGAAAAAGTCTCCTGGACTTGGATTATGCTGATGATTTAAGCATCCTAGATGAAAGTGTGAGCAAAATGAATGAAGTTTTAGAGGTTTTGCAAGTTCAGGGTGCAAGTATTGGTTGGAAAATTAATGTTAAGAATACTAAGTGACTAAGGCTAGGAACAAGTGAAGATGAAAAGGTGGCGTTGGGTAATGAAAACATTAATTAGGGGGACAGCTGCACTTACCCTGTTAGTAGTATTAGTAAAGATGATGGGAGCAGTGAAGATGTTCAAAATAGAATAGCCAAGGCTCAGGGTGTTTTTTCACAGTTAAAAAAAAGTCTTGAAGAATAGGAAGATAAGTCTGCAAACCAAGATTAGAATCTTAGAAGGTACAGTGATGACAGTGGTCAAATATGGCTCTGAAGCATGGACGCTCCGAAAAGTGGATGAAGATTTGCTAGATGTTTTCCAGAGAAAATGCTTAATGATTGTTCTGGGTACCCGGCTGACTGACCGTATTTAAAAAAATAGGATATACGAAAAATGTGGTTCAAGATCGCTTTCTTGGTCTATAATGAAATAAAGGTTGAGGTGGTTGGTGCGTGTTGTGTGGATGAAGGATGACAGATTGCCGAAGATTGTTCTTTTCGGCCAACCATCTAGGGCTAAACGGAAAGCATGTCGTCCCCGTCTGGGTTGGGAGGACGTCATAAAGAAAGATTTAAAGGAAATGGGAACTTCGTGGGCGGGTGTAAAAAGGGAGGCTTTGCATCGATTGGGGTGGAGGAGGAGCATGCGTAGCTGTGTTGGCCTCAGGCGGCTTGGTGCTGCGATGAGTTGTTAGTAGTAGTAGTAGTATTATGCACACCTTCGATTCTAGCTGTTCAATGATATATACATTTCATTGCAATTCCTATTTGGAAGTAAGATTTATATTCATACGTAGCTTTAACCATTTACTTGCTTTTTTTTAGCCAGTTTTCTGTCAATTAATGGCAGTCTCTGTCCTTTTCTCCAGCTGTCAGGAAAGTTACACTTTCTAGATCTAAATGATAAAATGCTTTTTCGCTGATTTTCTGCTGATTTTTCAAACACGTTCTCTGTTTTAAACTTGGCACCTGCTAAATGTTAAAACTGAAAACAGCATTTGATACTTTTAGCAGTAAAAATTTAGTTCTCAAGTTTTACTAATCTTTCAAGATTTCTACTTAACCAACTTAAAGAATCAGGCTTCATTTTTAGTTTCTCCTTTTAAGCTTTTGGCACATTTAAAATTATGAAGCAATTAAGTGTTTGTGTAGAAACATTCTCTCCAATGGGAATTCTACTCTAAGAGTGACCACATTCACTTATATAATGGGATAGTCAAGAATTTCAATATGAACTACATTAATGTACAACTTAAACTTTCAGCTGTCGTATGATCTATACATTTCTTTTCAATCTATATTTGGAAACAATATTTAGGTTATGTTCTTGCATAATTCTAACCATTTAGTTACTTTTTGTTTTGATTTTCTTTCACCCAATTTTTCACCAATTAATGGCGGTCTCTGTCTTTTGCTACGGCAATCAAGAAAGTTCCACTTTCTAGATCTATATGATAATATGCTTTTTTCACTGATTTCCTGCTGATTTTCCAAAAAGATTCTTTATTCTTTAACTTGGTGCCAGCTAAGTATTAAAACTGTAAATCTGTATTGAATACCCTTAGCAATAGAAATTGAGTACCCAGGTTTTGCTAGTTTTTTTTAAAATTCCATCTCACCAATTTAAAGAATCAAATATCATTTTAGGGCCCATGGTACTTTATTCTTTTGGTAAATTAAAAAAACTACTCTAAAAGGGACATATTCACTGATATAACATGATAAAATCAGAGCAGTAAAAGTGTGCCACGATATTTCAAACTAATTACAGTTATAATTTAAAACTATTAACAACTATAACTTTGTTCCTTTTTCAGTCATATATGAAGGATATTTAGCGCCCAACAACTTGGTAAATGATACAGAATATCTGAAAAGGGAATGTTTTTATGAAATACTCAACGCTCTAAGTAAGTCCTTTGAACTCATTCTCTCTCTTTTCTTTAAATCATTTCCTGCAATCCCATTACGGTGTTAGAATATGCTCCTTGTTATGGTAAATCCCTAAACTAATTATCTAGAACGCAAATAAGTTTTCAGGAGTCGGCAACGGGAGCTAAATACAACAAAAGATCCATGAAATGTTTGTAAGTACTTCAATAAACAATGGTTTAAAACTGATACTATTTTTAATGACTATGGTGTAACATATCTTAATATCTGTTGCAGAAATTTACTAAGTATGACTCAAATTTAGGATTTTTTTTTTACAAAACCTCGAGGATACAAGAATTTCTCTGTGTATTGAAAAAGTCTATTTGAAATATATGGTTTTCAGAAAATCAAGGTGTTTTCAAGCCTGAATAAAAAATCTTGTATTAGCAAGCTTATATTGTCTAGACTCAGAATGCTGGTAAAATAACATTGGGATACCCGAAACTAATTAGACTTCTTGAGGGTAGTACCTTGGGAAAATAAGCTTCTACTGCCTATATTGTAAAGTATAATCGCATATACTTATGCATAGCCTATATTGCCGTAACTCAGGTAATGAAGCCATACATCTGTATCTGACTACAATTTCAAGTTGCGGATGTCTCATGACAATAGGAGGCAAATTTCGGAAAGTATGGCCATATTTGGCACATTTCAGCCTCTTGTATCCCTTTTTCGGGGGTTGCACATCTATCTCTTCAGGTCTTCATAGGCGTTTCCTTTGCCAATGCAAAGGAAAATCTAAATGACCAATAAAGAAGGGATATTGTCAAAGTAGAATCACTTCATATGCCATAATAGCTATATTAAAATCCAATAGAGTAATATAGAACTAAGTAAATACTATTCTAGGCCCCTTTTTGGTAGAGTAAACCTTGCTTATAGATGTTCATAAGAGATAAGAACAGTAAAATGCCCATACATCCCACGGGAAATTAAAATGTATTTATGGGAAAACATTTAGCCCACCGGAAATGCATATTATTTTGGTTTCTTAATGGGATTTTACCCAAAGTTGGGTCCTATTAATTTAAAATCTAGGACTATATTACACAGGAAACTGATTTTTTAAAGACAAATCTTTCTTAGTTCTTTTATAAGCTACTTTATTGAAGAATTATAGTTAGCCAAAAAATGAAAAGAATGATATATTTTTTGAATAACTTATTAGCAGTTAATAAATTATATAAATACTAAAATATATTTTTTAAATTTAAAATATACACATTATTCAGTGTTTCCACTCCACATTTTTTTTTTAAATCCCTTAGAGGCTGGTGGGAAATTCATAGAAATTCTGGTTTCCAATACCAAAATCCTAACGGTTCCTCATTTTCTGATTCTTCTTAGATTACTAGCAGAACTTTGTTTGGTAGATTTTTAATAACGTTTATTGGTGACGGGTTATTTTACAAATGAAGAATCGTTCCGGGTATCAAAGTATCTTTTTTGGCGTTTAAGTCAATCCTTTTTAGTGATCGATGAGGTAAGTTCGGTCGTAGTTGGCTCATTTTGGTACCAGATTTTGAATACTGAACCATGAGAACATGAAGCATCAATCAACAGATTTGTCAAAATGTGACTAAAAATTAGAACTTTTAGAATAGAGTTGAAATGTACTTCGAGTAACAGCTAAAATCTAAATAATAAAGCAATGCTCAGGCATTGTTCTTATTTTTGCATTAAGGTGTATAGGGTGTAGTAAGACGAATAAGAGAAATAAACTTCAATTCTATTTTCTATTATACATGATCGATCCGAATGCTTAATTGGTTTTGTCACCAAGTCAGGATGGGTATAAGAGGAAAAATACATAAAATATTTATTTTCTATGTCTATTTTATTTACTTTGGGTTATAAAATCACACTTCTTATCACACGTATGTGAACTATTCTTTAATTGCCTCAAAATTCAGTCAAAGTGAGCTAAAAATAGAGAAAATTTATTTCAAATAAGAATCAGAATCAAGTAGACTAACTTCATCACCTTCCTCCTTATTGTCAATGACGCTTTTCATGTGCAGTAGTAGCTACTTGGATCTATCCATGATCTATTGAGCCTCCAATCCTTCTGAGCTGTTGATGGCACATTGGGCGTCAAATTGACACTTCAGTTCCAGGCTTGTAACCTAGCAAATCCCTAAATCCCTTTGAAAAAGAATCACCCTAAAAGACCTTGAAAATCCCTTTTTTGGGGAGATATCCAGAGTGTGGAAAACTGACGGGATTGCATGGGTTGCTGCTCATATCACTAAAGTTGGGCCTTCTGTATCCAGATCAGTGCCTCTTGAGATCTAAAATCGAGATAGTAGCTTGCTAATGTCAGAACCCGAACGTATCTATAGTTCGCATAGCAGGTTTTTGTTTTAGATATACTCGGAAAACCAATAAAGAAAATAGATAGCATGACAGTACCTCTTTGTACATAACATCAACTACCACGGATATTTAAAAAAAAATCATTCACGAGGAGAGGGTGTTAGTTATTTGGGGTGGATTGGAGGTAGTATACCAACAAGTATTTGTACCTAGTTCTCTTCCATCTTCATTATTGACTTCTTGTTTCCTAGTCTAATGGTGTTAGCTGGTGATCGTCCAGCTGGTACACTTTGTAAATAATGTATTACCATGCCAGCTACGTTACCTTATTGTTATTTGAAGTTGAAAAAAGCCCTTAAAGTGTAATTCTGTTTCTACATGATAAAAAGCAATCCTTTGCTTAAAAATATATTTTTGTTCCAGTCATGACCTGTATCCCCGCTTCATTTAATATAGACATTTCTCCAAAAATGGGTCCAATAGGAAAAGGTCAACTTAAAAATCGTTCTCATCAGCTAATAAATTGATGTAAATCTAATGCATAAGAAAATAATTGCGACAAAGACAAGCAAACTAGTTCCAGTGTATTATTATAGTTTTTCATTGTAAATGACGAATTTACAAAAAAGAAAAAAAATTGGATTAATTGAAGATTATTAATAGGAAGAAACTCAATAGCTCAATTTTGAAATCACTGTTAGATACACCTTTTGGTTTTGGCATGAAGGTAAACCCCACTGTCATGTTTAATGATCAAATAAAAATTCTGTTATTTCTAACTCAATGCTCAAGTTTTTATCTGGAACATATCCAACATATTAATAGATGACGTCATAAAAACCTATTTTAACGGCCTAAAACGACCATATTTTAACGATGAAAATACAAATTGTGTTTTTTCTTACTCATCGCTCTGTTTCTAGCTGGAACGTATCCAACAGATCAAGAGGTGTATGAAGTCGTTACAACCTATTTTAATGGCCTTGAACAATCCTATTTTAACGATCAAAATACACATTTTTTGTTTCTAACTTAATGCTCTGTTTCTAGCTGGAATGTATCTAACAGATTAAGATGTTGATGATGTCATTAAAACCTCTTTTAATATAAAGAACACAATTTTGATTCTTATTCAAAATATATAACATTCGCGAAGTTTAATGTTACCCATCAAACGTTACGAGCCTGAGAAATTTTGCCTTATTTTTGAAAAAGGACGGAAATACCCCTAAGAAATCAAATGATCTTAATGAATTTCACCCCCTGAGGTTTGGAATATCAGAAAACCCTACTGTAGAGGTTTTAAGCTCCTATGTACAATGTGGAATTTCAAATTTTTTCCCAGAAGCAAGATCATAGATATGTGTTTATTATTTTTTTTTCCCCAAGGATGATCGTATCGAACCAGTAATCTTAGAAGATCGAGAGTGCTCATTTGATTGGAAGTCAAAAGTTTCAGTGCCCTTTTAAATGACCAAAACATTGGAGGGTAGCTACCCCTCCCCTCCCATCCCCCTTTTTTTACCCTAAATTGTACGATTAAAATTTTGAGTCTAGTGCCCTTTTAAATGAACTTTGCCCATTTCTTACATATAGTAGTGGCTATTGGGAAGCGTAAAGATATTTTCGGAGGGTATTTTCTGGTGGGAGTGTTTACTTGGGAGGACCTTTGAAGTTTTGAGATAGTGCCCAAAATATTAGATGGTAGCTATCCCCTCCCCTCCCATCCCCTTTTCTTCCCAAAATTGTACAATTAAAATTTTGAGTCTAGTGCCCTTTTAAATTAACTTTGCCCATTTCTTACATATAGTAGTGGCTATTGGGAAGCGTAAAGATATTTTCGGAGGGTATTTTCTGGTGGTGGTGCTTACTTGGGAGGACCTTTCCATGGAGGAGTTTTCGGGGGATAGGGAATTTCCCATGGGAGGAGAGCTGGATTTCCCAGCATTAATTATAAAACTATGAAAAATTAAATAAAAAAAAACAAGTTTTTTCAACTAAAAGTAAGAAGCAACATTAAAAATAAAAACGAACAAAAATTATTGCATATTTGAGGGGGTTGCCCTCTCCTCAGTGCCTCGCTCTTTACTCTAAAATGTTGTTTGAATTTGTAAAAAGCTTATTAACGGTCTTGTTGTATCAGGAGCGACTCTTATATAATTGGAACAGAAATTCAAACTTAAGCGTAAAGAGCAAGGTATAGAGGAGGGGGCAACCCCCTCATATGCATAATATTTTCTGTTTGTTTTAAGTTTTAATATCGCTCCTTACTGTCAGTTGATTTTTTTTTCATTTAATAACGGCCTAAAACGATCCTATTTTAACAATTAAACTACAAAGTCTATTGTTTCTAAGCCATTGCTCTGTTTCTAGCTGGAACGTATCCAACAGATTAAGTGGTGGGTGACGTCAATACTACATATTTTAACGGTCTAGAACGATCCTATTATGACGATCAAAATACAATTTCTGTTCTTTCTAACTCATTGCTCTGTTTCTAGCTGGAACGTATCCAACAGACCAAGAGGTGAATGACGTCATTACAACCTATTTTAACGGCCTAGAAATGGGGAACTTTACTTCCATGGTACCAGGTTTTGTTGATGTAAGTCTTTTGTAATTTATTTGTATTTATTTTTGTAAATGTTTTTTTGAGTCTGACCCATAGGCAAGCTAGGTGCCTGGGGAATTAAATGTCAGAGGGTAAGAAAATAAGTCCAACATTTCAGTGCTTCTTAATTCTTGTTTGTTCTATATTTACAGCAGGGTTGCCTTTAGTACAAGAAAAATTTCAAAAAAGAAGTTCAATACTGCTTGACAAGAGGCAATGTATATGAAACAAGAAGGTATGCTAAGAATGCGGTTCAACGCCAATGTTCACCTCTATAACAAAAAGAAAAAGAAAAATTTAAATAATTAGAATTTAAACTTATCCTTTTTAAAGGAAAATTTATCCCTTTTGCGATCTTGTTTGTGCAACACAAAGACTAGGAGGGTCTCGATTAGGGAGAGAATAGTTTAAAAGTAAGGGAGTTTAAAGGAGTTTAGAGGAGGGAATAGTTGAATATAAAGTAGGGTATAAAGTAGGATATAGAGGTTGAGTATAAAGTAGAAAATATTTAAAGGAAGTAGGAATTATTGTGAGGAAGAAAACGTTAAAGCTCTGAATGAGTTGGAGGAAAATTATCAATGCTAGTGAATTAAAATTTTGTTTGTTTGTAATTTTAAATAATTCCTAAGCAGAATATGGTTTTTGAATTGAGAAGTAATACTAACTGAGTCAACGATTAAGCCTAAAGTAGCCTAATTTGAAAGTAACCTTAAGCAACCTTAAGCCTAAAGTTTAGCCTCCCAACTAGACCATAATCAGAAGGGTGTGAGGGGGTTTGACCCCCTCCTCTAAATGTTTGTTTGACTCGTAAAAACGTAATAAAATGCACGAAAACATATTTTTGATGCGTTTTAGAAAGCTTTTTGTTGTAAAAAGAACCTTATAAAAACCCTCCCCGAGCAAAAATCCTGGATACGGTCCTGCTCATTAACCTAAAGCATGCATTTTATAAAGGCTTTTGTTATTGAGATGAGCATTTCCCTGGAGCTGTCTCCGTCTAATATCTGTCAAAAATGACATGTCGTCATAACCAAAAGAACGTTTATTCACAATATTAAAATTTTCACAATTATATTAGAGGGTGAAATTTAGGGTTTTTAAGCTTTCCATCTGAGCAATATTTTATTTTAGGATTTAAACCAGAGAATATGTCGTTTCTTTCTTGCCCAAAGGTCATATCTAACAATTTCAGTCTGAAAGTATTGTCAAGAACCATTTGATAAGATATTATTGAAAGAAGGATCCTCGTTTTCAGGCTCAGCGGGTTCGAACACGGATTGTTCTCGTCTAGTGCATCAAGTGTTTTCACAAAGCAGGTTCTCGAGGAAAATATGGGGTTGAAACTTTGCAGCTGAAAACGCTTGATGCTGAGGAATAGAATTTCCCTCTCAATTACTCAGACTATCTGTCTTGGCTTTTTCTACAATTAGCCATGTCTTGATGCCTACTACAAGATACTTGATTGTCAATTCAAAATCGACTGTTTGGGATCCCAAAGAGGAAACTTCATGGGCTCTGAATTCAGGATGGTTAGCCATTTTGAATTTATCGCCAATGAACGCAGAACTCGGGTTTGAACCTGGTATTTCTCTGGTTTCCAGATTCAAGGAACCCGGGTTCAAACGTGGGGAGAACCTGGCAGCTGAAAACGCTTAGAAGAGGATTTGTGTTGAACCCGCAACCCTAAAAACGCTTGATGTAGAACTCGATAGCCACCCGTGTTCGAACCCGGTGCCTGAAAACGAGGCTTAAATGAAACAAAGGCTGGATCATCTATTCTATATTTAAGAAAGGTAGGATATGCAGTTCCGAATATAAATGATAAAGTATCAAAACTTGTTTTATATGTTCCTTAAAGTATCAAGGCATCGGGACTGTAAAATAAAAGACCTTTTTGTCCCCCTTTTTGTAGTTCTAGGATGGAGATAGAATATGCAGCTCAAAATTTAAAATAAATAAGGGATCCAAAATTGTTCTATATGTTCCTTAAAGTGTCAGGACATCGGGGCAGTAAAATAAAAGCCCCCTTTGCCCCCTTTTTTGTGCTTCTAGGATGGAGATAGAATATGCAGCTCAAAATATAAAATAAATAAGGGATCTCAACTTGTTCTATATGTTCCTTAAAGTTTCAGGGCATGGGGCAGGTAAAATAAACGCCCTTTTTGCCCACCTTTTTGTAGTTCAAGGATGGAGATAGGATAGGCAGCTCAAAGTATGAAATAAATAAGGGATTCAAACTTGTTCTATATGTTCCTTATAGTGTCAGGCCATCAGGGCAGTAAAATAAACGCCCTTTTTGCCCCTTTTTTAGTTCTAGGATAGAGATAGGATATGCAGCTAAAAATACAAAATAAATAAGGGATCAAAAATTTCTCTACGCGTTCCTTAAAGTGTCAGGACATTAGGGCAGTCAAATAAAGGCCCTTTCCCCCTTTTTTTGTAGTTCTATGATGGAGATAGGATATGCAGCTCAAAATATAAAATAAATAAGGGATCCAAACTTGTTCTATATGTTCCTTAAAGTGTCAGGGCATCGGGGCAATAAAATTAGCGCCCTTTTTGCCCCATTTTTTGTAGTTCTAGGATGGATATAGGATATGCAGCTCAAAATATAAAATAAATAAGGGATACAAACTTGTTCTATACGTTCCTAAAAGTGTCAGGGCATCGGGGCAGTAAAATAAAAGCCCTTTTTGCCCCCTTTTTGTATTTCTAGGATGGAGGAAGGATATACAGCTCAAAATATAAAATAAATACCGGATCTAAACTTGTTCTGTATGTTCTTTAAAGTGTCAGGGCATCGGGGAAGTAAAATAAAAGCGCGTTTTGCCCCCTTTTTGTGTAGTTCTAGGATGAAGATAGGATATGCAGCTCAAAATATAAAATAAATAAGGGATCCCATCTTGTTCTATATGTTCCTTAAACTGCCAGGGCATCGGGGCAGTCAAATAAACGCCCTTTTGCCCCCTTTTTTGTAGTTCTAGGATGGAGATAGGATATGCAGCTCAAATTTAAAATAAAAAAGGGATCCAAAATTGTTCTATATGCTCCTTAAAGTGTCAGGGCAGTAAAATAAAAGCCCTTTTGCCCCCTTTTTAGTAGTTCTAGGATGGAGATAGGATATGCAGCTCAAAATATAAAATAAATAAGGGATCCAGTATTGTTCGATATGTTCCTTAAAGTGTCAGGGCATCAGGGCAGTAAGATAAAAGCCCTCTTTGCCCCCTTTTTTGTAGTTCTAGGATGGAGATAGGATATGCAGCTCAAAATATAAAGTAAACAAGGGATCCTAAATTGTTCTATATGTTCCTTAAAGTGTCAGGGCATCGGGGCAGTAAGATAAAAGCGCTTTTTGCCCCCTTTTTTGTAGTTCTAGGATGGAGATAGGATATACAGCTCAAAATATAAAATAAATAAGGGATCCAAAATTGTTCTGTATATTCTTAAAGTTTCAGGGGCATTGGGGCAGCAAAATAAAAACCCTTCTCACCCCCTGGACCTATCTTAGATTTATTCATACCTGGAAATCATAATTTTGTAAGATATTAATCTTTTTTTTCAAAAATATGAAATTTTTAAGGCAGTCCTGCATTTTGTCTGTGTTGCCACGTCTAATCGTGGAAATAAATAAGAAAAACTGAAGAGTTATGTTTGATAACACTTTTTGTCCGTAAAATGTGTTTAAAATTAAGCAATTTGTTGACACAAAAGACGACTAAACCTACAATGGAAATCTGCATGTTTTTAACCTGTTTGATACCACATGTTTTTAGCTTAAATTTTGCCTATTTAATACATACGGTTCTTAGTTTTAAGTATAATGCACACTACTAGAAAAACTGCATAAGTGCAATTGAAGGTGTTTTAAATCAAAAATTGGGTATAAGTCTAGCTTTGGGGCTATTGAGAAGATAACATGTTTAAGACAACAATTCCTATTTCATAATATGCAAAAAAATTGTAGTTAGCACATTTTGAAGGCTATAATTTGCCCCCCCCCCCTAATGTGCAAATATGTAGCCGAGATTATATATTTATCATGTGTTTATTGATTTCGTCAACGTTGATTCAATTTCAGGGTACACAGACTGAAAAAAAGTAAAACATATCAAAATGCATGGGAAATATATATTTTGGGCTATATATTTGCACATGGACTTAAAAGGGACAGAGCCTACCACAAATAAGATTGGTGCTACTGCCCCCTAACATCCTGTAAATGGAGAGGGGTAATCATACGCTATCAGTCAAAGTATATTTGAGGTCAAAAGTAGTTTTTGTAGATTATAACCTTAGAAGGTAAATAACTTTATATTTTGCTGATCTTTATTCATAACTTACTGGTAATGGCTGAAGTTAAGCTTTTGATGAAAAATAACATCTACGTAATTAGCCGTAAAAACTTGGGGGACATTATTATTATTATCAAGTATTACTTAAAAATTCAAAATTATAGCCAGAATATTATATTTCTTCTTTGGGGAGAGTCAGCAAACAAAAATTCTTTAAATGCTCAAAGTTAAAGTTAAATACTTCTAGATTTTTTTTATAAATTTTTTAGAATATTCCTATTGCACTTTACTCTCAATAAAAAGGTCGTTGTTTTCTCAGATGGGAAGCACCATTTTCTTCAAACAAGGAGCTTTGGACTCAGCGCGTTACTATTCTCGCTACAATCCAAATACCTACATGTACGCTTTCAATTACTACGGAAGGCTGTCAATTTTTTCTTTTCTTTTTGGAAATCATCCATATATTCCTAGAGGTAAGGTTTCTTAAATCCTTTTTTAATCTTAGATAACGTCTAAATATTTTATATTTTTTAGTTGATACGTAATTCTAGAGAGAAAGAGAGAGAGAGAGAGAGAGAGAGAGAGAGAGAGAGAGAGAGAGAGAGAGAGAGAGAGAGAGAGAGAGAGAGAGAGAGAGAGAGAGAGAGAGAGAGAGAGAGAGAGAGAGAGAGAGAGAGAGAGAGAGAGAGAGAGAGAGAGAGAGAGAGAGAGAGAGAGAGAGAGAGAGAGAGAGAGAGAGAGAGAGAGAGAGAGAGAGTAGAAAGGCATCATGAGCTCGTGACCCTACACCATATATGGGCATAGCCTCCCTAGGGAGAACATGTGGTTAATCAAAGTGGGTCAATGACCTAAATTTCCAAAGGTCGATTTATTTGCTGTTGTTGTTGTTGTTTTGGGCAAGTGCATGCTCGAGGCGAATGTTATGTCATCCAGGAATCCTGGAAACAGTTAGATCATATGTTTACTTCTCAGCCAATCAGAGGGCTCGGTTACACTTTAGTAACGGTGAATTGTAGACAATATAAGGAAAGGGCTATTGTTAAAGTTTTATTAGTCTGTGAATATAATTCAAAGGAGTGAGAAGAAGAACAGTTTTGACTTTACTCATTTCGATATACATTTCTGTTGATGATGGCGAGTGGAATGTTTACCCTATTAGAAGTTAATAGTGGAGTTGAAGGTAATAATACAAGAGCACCAAACATTGCGGTGGAAATAACGAAAGGATCACGTCTTTGTCTGGAATGGGATGCAGTACATGCAAGATATGTGATATCCTTGAGCAAACTTAAAATGGAGGATCAATTATGTTTCGCCGCTAAAGTTCATATAGCACATGTGAATAGACTTCAATGTGCTTTAAGTGCATTAGTGAAACATATCGAAGACAATAAACTCTATCGCTAACTGTGCATGCTTAGTATTATTGTTGTTGTTGTAATTATTCAATAAAATTGTTTTAAAATCGAAAATTTTCTCTTTCTTTTCTGGTTAGGTTAGGACTAACGAATCAGGCTCAGTCAAGAGTCAGCAGTCAGAGTGAAAGGATTGAAAAATGAATAAAATTGAGAAAGAGAGAATTAGATCAAATCTAGTGTTTATGGAAAAACATTTGATTTTGGATAATGATTTTCTCGAGTTATATCTTAAACGTAGGATATTCTCTCGTCAGGGAACACTTGACAATATAATGAGGAGTGATTCTCTCCCATTGGACTATTGTATGAAACTTTTTAAATATGATTCAAATGCTCATAGTCAATTTATTGATATATTAATTAGAATAAAGCAGAATCATATCGTGGATATACTTTTAAAAACATTGCCAATGTATTTAATGTATATGTATCCATCCCACCATTTGACAGAGGTAACGTGACGGAGCTACTCATCTCCCCATTCCCCGGACTGAATTTACCGAGTGAAGACGCACAGTTTTATTTTTGCTGTAAGTGAGTCAAGTGACATCGGAAAACAAAAAATGTTCTATACACATCCATTGTGCATGTACACTATTGGCAGTTGGACTCAATGTGAGAATTGTACAATTATTGATGACTATAGTGAAAAGTGTAAATTATGTTAACCTTGTAAATTACATAGAGGCTATGCAGTACAAATTAAAGGATGTAATTCATGTCTTGAAGAGGTGTGTGACTCGCACCCTAGAGGGCACCTGTGCTCCAATTGTCACTATGATAAATGTTATCAGTGGGAGAATATTTATCCCGCTATGATTGGAAAGAA
Source organism: Artemia sp. Qi Xiang Cuo (assembly GCF_049724085.1). Classification (NCBI taxonomy): domain Eukaryota; kingdom Metazoa; phylum Arthropoda; class Branchiopoda; order Anostraca; family Artemiidae; genus Artemia; species Artemia sp. Qi Xiang Cuo. Next base: position 16,584,900 of record NC_142811.1, read on the forward strand.
TCCTAAACGTGATTTTAGTTTATTTCTACGAGATTGGTATCGTCGTGGATTTAAATTATTCTGGGAAGTGGAATCTGGTCTACGATTCAACTGTCGGGCTAACAAGACAATTTGGTTTCTACGTCATCGTTGTGACGACACTGCCTATTATGACTATAAACCAAGTAATTTTTATTTGACAGTTACCAAATGTGATTCACCATTTGAAAATACTGTATTTGATATTGCTTCAAATAGACAAATTGAAACACGTGAATTTCACAATATGAATGCAAATGGTATCATTGACTATACAAATATATGTGACAAAAGTGAAGTTACATTATACTGTAGAAAATGTGACCCTGACATTGCAGTCAATCAAGATCAATATATAGTGAATCCAAATGATTTACCGGCATTAGTGGTTCACGACAGTTGCCTATACACCGAAGAAGAAATCTAAAGTGAAGATTTAAAGACAATGTTGTATATATATGCTTTTTATTAATAAACAAATTCACAAACATTTTTAATGCACTTTACTCTTAGGGCACTGAAATAAATACTGTATAGGTCTGAGAGGATATTTTCCACTAGAAAGTCGTTCAGACGTGGATTGTCACTATAAATATGGAGAAACTGCTTGTAAGTATAGCCACGACATCGGAACACAAAATATAGTAGTGCATGGAAGCCACAGCTTTTAGTCGTTAGATCCTGCACCCTCTTCCGATTTGGAATAATAGTTTTCTCACTGCTCTCAATAAAGTTGCTGATGTGGGATGTGTAAAATGTATAGGGTAGACCAAGAGGATCAAAAAATTAAATCGTCTTCATTGTTTGAAAGATGCACAGCCAATGACCCGTCAGCACAGTCGACGGACTGCTATTAACAATAATCATGGTATTGTTGGCACTTTGAATTTTTCCAAGAAAGTCCGAGGGCAGACAATAGGATTTGTACTGAGACATGTAGGGGTCCATATTAAATACATTGATTATTTGACTGGTGTTCATGGCGCCAAGTCTAGTAGAACACTGCCTTCGGGAGTGATTTCCCAGTAGGTTTCATATTGATTTAGTGAGATTAGTTCAATACTCTCAGCCAATGGGTCCGCAAATGTACACTCTAAACACATACTCTTCGTACGTACTATACTCATATCCTGTGTGCCAGACAAATCCAGTACAATGATTCCACGTGTTTTAGCAAACATATCTTCGGTTATACCATTTTCAAATAGTTGAGAGTCATGATCTAGGGTCTGCATGGTCAACTCATACAATGTTTTATAGGATTTATTAAAACATATATTGTAGAGTTGGACTCCATTTACTTTACACGCCAAGGATTAAACTTCGAACATCTCAAAAGTATGTTGGTAACCCGTCAGCGAGCCTTTTTCACTAACACTTTGTAAAAAAGACAATGCGAGTTTTGACGGAATTTAACCATTGATAAAGGATGAATCGGTGAAGGTGCGTGAGCCCATGGCAATATGTAGTTGATGGGTGATTATATGAGGGTCATGTAGTTTAATATTATTCCCATTGGCTCTCAGTTTTTCCACGGCAAAAGAAACGGAACTTATGACATTTTGTTTGCGTACATGAATTATTGCCGAGGTGAGGGAGAGACTTACATCAGGATTGGCAGCAAGTTCTTTTCTCAATATAAAATTGGATGGTGCAAGCGTCAATTTTATATCCACTTTAACATTGGGCGGCAGCCATTGGGGTATATTAAATATTTCATGATATATTTTCCAACTAGATGTAATTCACTAGTTTTAGCATTTTTAAGTGCATCTGTACTAACAGTATTAGTAATATATTCATATCCAATGGAGGCGCCTCTGATTTCCTTGTATGACTTGGGTGTCATCAACATGAATTGCATATAGCTAGTATAATTTGAGAGATTGTTGCTTGTGCTCACCAGCGTGCCATTGATGTAGAAACTGATTTGACGAAATAGATTATGTAATATACAATTTTCATAGGATATTCCATCGCCCCGAATTGGCATTGTATTATCGGATTTCCGGACTTTCATTTGTAAATCTATAAATGTCGAAGACATTTCCATAAAGTAGTCTTCATTGGAATGAATTTGGAAGTGGTTATTATTGGAGAGGGGTTGTTGAGGATAAAATTGTTCATAGTATCCATGCTTGACACTCATATCAACATTTTCTGCGTTGAATAGATTCAATTATGCGGTGATTGAAGGTTGAGAATCCTTTTGCGGTAGGTAGGACATCCTAAGAGAAGAAATCCAGTTCCGATCTAACAATTCTCTTCCTGGGGCTTCTTCTTCTGTTTACAGTACGTGTCGGCTTTTTCCTTCTTTTCTTTGACAAGAGTGACGGTGTCTTTCGTTTACGACCTGAGTGGAGACTGATGAGTGATGCATTGTTTCTCGACCTTTTTAAACCTTTACCATTTTGTTTTAATCTCTCGCCAAGGGTTCGCGCACTGGACCTAAGATTTTCCGAAGCACTTTTTTTAAATCCTTGCCTGAGCCCCAATGGTATAGTGTAGAGGATACAAAGTCTGTCGCAGGTGGGACAAGATATTTTCTAGCCATTGGTAGTGGAGAGCGAAACAGCTTAGCAAATCAACTGCCAAGACCATAGCCAGACATTGACGAGCGACCCTTGTAATAGTCCATTCCATTGCCCTGTTGTCTTGGGCCAAGAGTATTATCATATCAGTCAATATCAGGACAAGTGAATACCACTTTTCAATTAGACATCTTGTTGTTGAACGATGGGACGGAAATGGCCTGCAATCACAGCAAAAGCTTTTAAAATCGCTATGGGATCCCCCAATTTAGTTCTTATTGTTGACTGACAGAGTTCCATATAGGTAGTGCTAACGGGAAGATGTCGAAGATGCTTCATATCGTAGTGGTGAATATGTTCTCTATTGGTTTTTTATTAAAGAACTCGTAGGAGGGGAATATTTGAATTACCAACCCGAGATGTTTATACAAATGAAGCATAATGAAATATACAAGTGTTCAAGGCAGAGGCTGCAGGGTAGACAGTGGTTACAAAGTTTCTGTCTTCTGGAATTTTATCTTTGATTATATTAAGTTTAAACCCACGAACATAATTTTAATTATCACTAAGAATAAAGTTCTAATCGTTACTGGGTTAACTAAAATAGAACTTACCCTCTTCCTTCGAATAGTAGAAATGAAAGGCTCCATTTTTACGAGCGGAAATTCTTTTATTAATAGAGCGACATACATCATTCATACAGGTGAGTTCCTCGTAGGGTAATTCAATGTACAGATAATTCAGCCAATTTATTTTTTGAATTTGTTCTTGATCACTTGAGGGTGGTGGCGGCCAATCATACGGTCTAATTTTTATTTCATATTTACGATCCTTTCTCAGGATGTCATAAGTATTTTTGAGAATACAGTCGACAAGAGCCACTTCATACTTTCCATTGTTGTCGAATTTGATGGTGGGGGAGAGTTTTGTCCAAAAATCACTTGTTCTATTCAAGTCATTGTAGAGAGGATCAGAAACATTGGACATGAAAGTCACATAGAAATCATTGGGCATTGTTAATATCTTCAGCACTGACCCAAGAATCAAAATCTGAGTTGTATCCTAGCCAGCGAACTAGCAACTGTCTCTTGCCCCTACGAGTACGACTCGTTAATAAATTTCACTAGTGAAATTTATCACTAGTGATAAATTTCACTAGTGTTTCTAACTTTTTGCAGTTCCTATTCATAAAAACCGCCGAGAATATCATCATCTTTGGTGTCTCACAGTCGATATGTCTTGGGTTCGGTGTCCAGGATTTTGGACACTTTAAAAAGTTCGGTGCTCCATAAATAATTCCCCTTTTCAAAAATATTGGTGGTTCTATTAATTCGAACAGTATGAATTTCTTCTTCAAATTTTTTTTTTCTTTTTCACCATCGGAATATTGCTTTAGAAAAGCATCAAATGCATTTTCATTGCAATGAGCTTCCCGAGGGTTTGAGTTAGACAGAAATCAATGAGGTCAATGGTTGTATATCTGCATGATTTTATCTAAATCATGAATAAAAGCAGGTGTATTTTTCAGGGTACGATATCTTGAAATTAATAGACGAATCGTTCATATTAATCGTTCAGCCAATGCAGCCTTTATCGGGCTGTGACTATGATAAAGTGCTGTATTATATTTCAATAGAACCTTTTGCACATGGGGATTAACAAATTCACTGCCACGATCCGATTGAATTTTTCTATACAAATCCTGTTCAAGAAAACTTTCAATGGCGCGATCAACTTCAACACCTTTCTTTGATCGTAATGGAATGGCATTGGCATAGTAACTAAAGACACTGATTGCCACCGGAATGTAATTGTAGAGTGCATTGTGACGCCGTTGAATTGAGTCTAAAGTTAAAAGTTCCGTTTGCATTATATGCAGAGGGAAAAAGGCTTTAGTTTGTCGATATTGTTTGCCGCGAAGCCTGTGATTCCGATGCAGTGTGTAACTTGATTCATTCTCTAGATACTCTTTTGCCTTTTTTAATGTGGTGCCGGAGACAACTGTAGAAAGCGTTTTGGGAGAACTAAAACTTCTCGCTTCACCAATATTTTTATAGACACCTTTCAGAACTTCATTCATTTTGAATGTAAACACGTAGTGTAATGTCCCCTCCCCTTTTGTACACTGGAGGGTGAATCAATTCGTCTTCGCTTTTGACTAGCAGCCACAGGTGTTATAAAATCAGTGGTGCTGCTGCTGCTACTGATAGTATTTTCAAATATTGAATCTTCTTCTTTTTTAAATGGTGTTGGTGTTGGCGTTGTTGGTGGACTATATTCTCTTAGTTTCTTAAGAATTTGCTTATTGCTAATAAGACTTTTGGGGAAGTTTGATACACTTAGAAAGGTGTATAGATTATTGTCAAAGGATAAAAGTCCTTTACGATTCGTCACCATATCACAAATTAAATCAACTAGATTATAACTTTTCCCTGAATTATAATTCGTTTCCCTGTGCTGTCGACTTGAACTTGATGTTCATCACCAGTTTCCAACATGAGATATGATAATACTCTTTTACTCTGTTCTCGATAGGTCAGTGCCAATAGGTTCCCAATTTTCATTACAATTGAATTCAATTCCTTCTCCTTTGATTGCAGTGCTGCAGAATCTTGAGGAGATGTTTCCTGTTTAGAGGGATCAGTGGCGACAGCGACAGCGGTGGGTCTCTCACGATGAGGTTTATGTTTGTCCACACGTCGCAATGAATCTTGAGGTAAAAGCAGTTTTTGTCATCGGCAATATTCTCATCATTAATGAATTTGCTTAGATTGTCTTCAAAATGTTCGACGGGTGAGAGGACAAGTTCAAATGGTGTTAATTTATAGGATTTTTGTCATTCTCTCTAGAGAAAACTGTTTACAAGTTCTGCAATTATTGGCAGTAAAAGTGTGAAAAAGCTACCGCCCGCTTGAAGGAGACGTTTTCTTTTTAATTTTTTTCCCTTGTTTTTACAAGCCAAGGCGTGTACAGTGGAACGATGTTGCTTTGTCTGTTGTCTAACACCTTCTGGCAGTTCAACATTGCCCTCAGTTAAATTTAAACAAAGTTCAGATATTAGATTAATGAAATCATTGTCAACACCATGTTTGAGTATGGCCTTCCTAAGCAAGGGTTTTGAAGTGCTTAAAACGGAAAATAAATGCCGTTATTCGTGTAGCTTCTTTAGTTTCATAACGCCAACTAATAGCCTTTTCTACTGTTCAGCGGAAGATATACTGTAATTTCATTGTTGAAAATGTCGGTGACTACACGTAGATCCTCGGGTGTGCTCTGATTAAGATCCAGCAAAATGTAACCTTAGGGCTTGCTAGTCGCCTGAGTGTACGCTGACAACAGAAATTTAAAGGCGCCGGGGTATATCTGTTTATTGAGAGTTATTAGCGAGCTAGAATCACGAACAACTCGATAGATAATATAGATAGCACAATTTAATGCAAGGGTTCGCATGCATTTGCTCTGATGAAACAGATTTTGTTGAACTAGGGTTATGGAAATGTTTTCATGGTGGGGGCGAACAGTGAACAGTTGTAGCATTTCATGTGAAAACTGTTCTATGGATTGAGCCAAATCATCAATAATCAGCCACGAGTTCGGTTCAATACTATTGAAAGCATCAAGTCCCCGTATGAATTGTATTGGTATGGTTGTGTATTTGATCATATGACTCATGCCAAATATTATAGCAGTAGCAGATTTTTTTTAGTCTTTCCGAAAACACTTTCTGGCAATTTTGAATTATTTTAGTTAAGAGTTTTGTTTTGCCCAACATTGACGGCCCACACAGAAACGATTTGAAGGGTGTTTTAAACTGATACATGCTGTTGCTGCTGCTGCTGCTGACAACAGTTGGACTATAACTAACTGTAAATCATATGTGTTCAATGAATAAGTAGTAGTAGTTTTCCCATAGATCTATCTAGTACTGGTTAACAATAACAAAAAACAAAATTATTTCATGGCAGCAATTATTTCGACAACATGAAAACGCTGATTTTTTCCTGACATGAACAACAACAACGATAAAAATAACACTTTATCGGTTCAACAAGAACAGTTGACAATATTTCATGGCAGCATTTATTTCGGCACTGCATGAAAACTCTATTTGTTCCTGACATGAACAATTGACAATGATAAAAATGACACTTTATGTACAACATAAATAAAAACACTTTTTGTCAATCAACAGCAATAACACTATCTGTACACTGCACTTCGATTGTCAACTTAAACACTTTTCTGTACAACAACAACAACCCTTTATGTACCGATTAGCTGAGCAAACACAGACACTTTTCAATACAACACAAAAAAACACTTGAAAACAACACTTGAAAACAACAACAGAAAAAACACTTGGAACATGAACTAAGCACAGTTGAACATTACAGTGAATTTAAAGGTGGGATCCCCCCCCCCCCCCCAGGGCCGCGGGGCCGAAGTCCGACCGTGGGTGGGACCCCCAACCCCCTGGGTGGCCACGGGTGGGATCCCCCACCCCCCGGGAGCCGGCCGCGGGAAGGGCCCCACCCCCATGAACCGCGGTCAGGGAAAAAAACAGTACAATAGTTGTTGTCACTGCTACAGGTTAGGTTGGGGTTAAGGTGGTTAGATTGGGTTAGATGAGGTCAGTAGTTAATTTATGAACGGGTTAGAGCATTTAATTTATGAACGGGTTAGAGCATTTAATTTATGAACGGGTTGGGTGGGTTAGTTCAAGTTAGGTTAATTTATCCAGACCAAGTTGATTGCGATAGTCTATGCATTCAACTCAGTCTGAAATACGGTAGTGGCCATCAGGCAAGACACTTACACCATTCTCGAGCACATAGACTTTGTCGGATATACATGAAATTGCACTTTTTTTCCACTCTTACAGTATAATTTCTATAATGTAGAAAGCGAATTGCATTCATTTGTGCTCTTGGCACTAGGCTACTGTCTACATAGTCTCTGTACACGCTCATGTTGAAATTGCTCTTTACAAAGTGTTTAGACACCCCTTTACACGCCTGCTTTTTATCCCCACTATGAGTTTTAACGCAATAAACTTTGGGACCTGGGAACACCCTCTGGATATCAAATCACTCCCCGTCTCTGATTTTAACATTAATAGTTGGTTGGGGGCTTGACGTTTCATCAACTCGGGGTAGAGGGACGGATTCCAGTTGGTGAAATCCATCCGCGAGCTGATGTGTTCCCCCTTTTCTAAATCACCCAATAAATCTTCGGTCCCATTTACCTTTAGCAGCAGAGAATCTGTATCCCCCTAGTAAACGTGAACCACCCCCTCCCTTGGCCATTGCACTTTGCACACAATGTAAAAAAACGACAACAAGAGCTTTTTTGAAATTTCTAGTACTGAACTGCCGCCTGCTATATTCTTGTTCAGTACCACATTTCGCTTTTTCCTGTGTAGAAGAACCAAGCCAGTCTCTATGCTCGTGAACGATGTAAAATTGGGATCGGCTATAATTCGTGCACACTCTAGAGGGTCAGTCACGACGTCGCAGCGAGATCTATTACGTACGCTTTCACACATTTTGCCAAACGCTGAATTTAGAATCAGTTTATACATTTCCTTCTCTACCTTGGAGTTTGCCCTAGAGCGTTTATCGACAAAATTATCGATAAAAGTTTCCAAATAAGGTTTCTGATTGAACTGCAGGCCCCTATGTATTTTGATGATCTTGAAACCATTGCTCACCATCCAGTGCAAAAGCACATGGTGAACAACGATATTCTCCTTAGGGTCCAAATCAGCTATCAGTTTTTGCTTAGAGGGAGTCCAGTGCATCCCCATATTCTCAACCAATGATCGATTGTAGGGGCTCAGTGAGTCCCTGCTCACGGGCCGATTGATACAGGGAAAAACAAAATCTTTGGCTGAGTCGTGAAGCGCCAGCGGAATGTGACCGTCAATTTCAAAGAACCATCCTTGTGGCCCATTGTCCTCGATGGTGGTAATGTCGGGGAACTCACAAGGACTCTCAAGCCATTGATAGTTGCCAAACGGCAAAGAGTAGTGAGACATTGCCGAGGGGTACAATGAGTTCATGTCCAAGAACACTGCATTTGATTTTACACCGGTGTTTTTTCCGCTCGGATCGGTTGACAAGACGCGGTCCCCATGAAAAACATACCCTCCCCTCATTGAAGGCTCTACAAAAAGGTGTTGATCTACGTCGGTGATTAGGCCTATTTCCTCCCTACTAATTTTTAAAATCAAATCCATCACCAAATGGGGCGTGGAAAAATAATAGCCCATATCTAACCCGAACTCTGAATAGATTTGATCTGTGTACTTACAGACTATATCCAACTGAGTTAGAACGTCCCTGGCCAAGAACAGGCTACAATAATCCCACCCATTTTTACAATTCTCCTTAGACCACACCTTCTTGGCAAACTCATATTCCTCGGCTGTGCATTCACTGTTGGTAAGTGAATTGTAAAAATTTTCAATTGGAGGTAGTTTTACCTCGCTTAAGCGAGCGCCAGAACAGTAATAGTCGTATGCATATACACCTTTGCAGGTTAATAGGTCATACATTTTACTGTCTGGAAGGTGTTGTTTAGGCAGGGGAAAGCTATCAAAATTGTCACTTTTCTGGACTTGAATCAGTTGAGTCAATGCCTTGGGAACAAAACTAACTGAATATAAAAACCTGATTTTATTCTAACACGCATGCCCATTATCCACTGCCTGCCATTTCAGGTCGAGAAGCAATAACTTCTCGGCAGATTTGGGAATAATGTTATAGGTAAATGAACTGTTTACCCATGGACTGTCTACTCCCCCTCCCTTCCTGCGCATACGTGTCAGTGCCGGTAAAATAAATTTAAAGTCATAATTTGAGTTATGGATATAAACAGGGATAAAAAACTATTGGCTAACATTTAAATTACACGATTGATGCGCAACGCCTATAAATGTACTACCCACGGGGGATATCTCCTGCCACAAGTGATTATGATCTCTGACTTTCCCCCTCCCACCGCCCCCTCTTTTCCATTTAGTTCCCTTATCCCCCTCTTCAAACTCCCCCTTACAAACCCAACATATTTTTTGATCTTTAATCACGAGATGATCCTCTGCAGACAAAACCATTGGATAATGGGTATTTCTCAAACGAGAAATAGCACCATTAGCCGTGCCAATTAGTTTAGTCAATGCCTTGACCATGCACTCGTCCTCCTCATCCAATGTTTCGACTATTTCTAACAACCACATGGTGTTAGAACTGTCTCTTTGCGCTTGAGCATAGGACACTGCAATAGCCTTGTGTTCTTTGATTCGGTTTGGATATTGGGGATCGTTCACCTCCACGAGCTTAGCTTCACAGTCTAAAGATATTTTGTTGCACTGGAGGAGGGTGTTTTGGAAATTTTTAAAGCGTAAAATGGACCTATCCCCTGAAACCGTTTCCACTGTCTGATAGCCATGCCGTCTACAATGCCTCATGTGGTTTTGCAGCTTTAATTCACTCCAAAATCTAGAGAGGCATGTTGGACAGTAGAAACATGTCCCCCTAGTCTTACGCTCCCCCAGAACTCTACTAATGTCTGTAATAGGATTAAAATGGCAAATTGAATTGGCAGGGTCACTAGGTGGTGTATACAACAACCAAACCCAGTGTTTGACCAATTCAATCGACGGGCCCCTCACAGGGAAAACCACCCCCTTCTTTTTTGAACGAACCCCATTTCCAAATTCAGTTTCATACGGAACCACAGTAACACCGATATTTCAATGGGCATTAGCCCTTTCAAAATATCAATGGATCTTAGCGTTACTGGGTATTTTCCATCTAAAGAAGTGAAATCTACAATTGGGAAATTGGACCCGTCCTTCCCATGTACAGCCCAATTGTCTAAATTCGTCTTGGTTGCGTCACGTGCTAGAGGCTCAAATGCTGATATGAGGAAAGCATACTTGAAACATTTTTGACCTGTTTCAAAACAAATCCGCTGGACACCTTTACAACCTTCTAGATCTGGATTATATTTTAATTCAACTGCCCTCCTTTCCCCACGACCCCCTCTTAAAATAAAAGATTTATTAAATTTACAAATATTTATACTTATATTTTCAATAAAAAGACTACAGAGCCGCTCCCATTTTCGTTAAAGTTCTCAAGATGCGCAATAATTTGACCTACCCACTCGCAGAAAACTCCCTCAAAATTTTCTAAATTCGGATAGATCAAACGCATCTCGGAATGTATATAATGGTGATAAACCTCACTTTTCCCCTCATTTAAATAGAACATTTTTAAAACAATAGAAACCTTAATTGAATCCTTCCCCTACAATTGAATTTGGTTCACCAGCAGTGCACAAATTTGATCTACATATTCAGGCACAATTTCTACGGGATCAAACACAAAATTTCCCCCCATAAGTGAATTAAAAGGGTCCCCAAAAGTCACAGTGTAGACAACTATATTATTTAATATTGAATTTGACAGCTGAAAGCCTGGAAAAGTTGTACCCCCCTCCCCCTCATGTATATCATCAACATCCCCTCCCCCACTTTGTTCAATATTTGGGGTATGGGAATGCTCCACTTCAGTTGTTTGAAGTGGAAGTAGGGCATCGGATGCTAGAGGAGGAGGAGGAGGATTCCCAGTTAATTCCTGGGTAAAATCGTCCAATATATTTAGTGTGTTTGGGCTTAGCAAAGGTAAGTCCCCCTGCTCACCTGCACTATAATCTACATTAAAATAATCAACTAAAAGCTCATCAATATTAAACGATGACGACGGTATTTCCATTGAATTGTTGGAAAGGTCCTCTCCTCCTCCAACTGATAAGGATGGTGACAATCAATAAGGCACCAATGGTCCAACCTATAAATGAAAAATAGCTTATTTTCAAAGTGTTCAAATCACCCTTACTGTTTTTAAATTTGGATTATTATTTACATATTATTTAAAGTCAGCGCTTAGTAGTAGTAGTAGTATTCACATAGTAGTATTTGGTTAATTCACTGTTCCCCCACAGCTATCAATATTCTGAAAGCAGTCAATTTCCAACTTAATATAAGATATTTACAATCTAAAACGTCGCTTTACATAGAAGTAGTAATTTGATTTTGTTAAAAAAATAGCTTATTTTCAAAGTGTTCAAATCCGCCATATTTTTTTTCCGCGGCGCTTCTCGGGCCCGCAGCGCTTCCCGCGGCACTTCTCGGGCCCAGCAGTGCTTCCCGGCCTGCGCCGTGGCTCCCCGCCCCTTTACATAATGTCCGCCAAAAGTTGAAATATTGTTAGACGGCATAAGTCGTATTTCTCTCTAATTCCGTTCTACAGGTTCGGTGAACTCCTCATTAGCTCACAATTATTGTAAGCCGCGCGTATGTTCCGATTTCCAAGACTGAACTTTAACAGCTAGGAAAATACACAATTAAATGCCGGGAACCGCTAACTCAGTATATTGTCAGAATGTTTTCCTCACTAAAATCTTGGCAAGGGTTTGTAAGATTGAAAGCTATTTTAAAAATATCCTTGTGCAAATTACGGGATCCATATGTGACAGATAGATAAATGAGATAATCTCTGCAGCCTTCTCTTAAAACTAGTGAATATTCAATTGTGAGAAAATAGCATTCACAGAGTTTCAAATGGAGAGCATTAATTGACTAGAAATTACCTAAAAATATTCGCTTATGAGATAGCGGCGAAGAGATAGCAACAGTGTGGGGGAATGCATGGAAAATAGCTTTTGTTAAACGGAGAACAGGACTCTATAATTTGGGCTGTATACTTTCACATAAGGGGGGGGGTAAGGCTTGTCACTTTTAGGAATGATATAAGTAATCCTAATAATCCTAAAATACTTACTTATATCGTTTCTAAAAACGCTTATCTATACTTTACCCCTTCCCCCTAGTAAGCATATATTTAGTCCAAATTATATAATAAGAATAACAATCGCTGAGGTTGTGCTAAGGCGTAAGAGGTTGTGCTATTGAAGTAGGTATTATTCAAACGGTAGTGAAGAAAAGTAACTATTTAACAAATGTGATGATTAATACAGGAGATGATTAAAGAGGCAAACCTGGGTTTCCTATCATTAAAACTCTTTGCTTTTAATGGTGTGTCCAACCCCCCAGATATTGCATATTATCCTGGTTTCCAATAAACCTGGGTCTCCTGTCATTAAAACTCCTTGCTTGTTATGGTCTCCGATTAACAAAAATTTACCCCCTGTTTTGTCAACATTCTTGATCTACATTACATACCATATTACCAGAGGTCATATTAAACATATCCATTTGACCTGTATTTAAATAACAGTCGTGTTGACACATAAGTCTATTTCATAAGTCTATGTCATAAGTCTATTGACACACATGGAAAATAGATTAGAAAAAAGAGGAGCGGTTTCTTTTGACTAGCAAGCAAAAAAATTAAATTATATTTAGATATCTCTGAGGGGGGGGGGGGCAGAGAAATTTAAAACAATGGTCTGGGGGGGCGAGGGGTTAATATTTTAATATCCCGCTGAGATAAGTTTATATTAGGTTGAAAATAAAAGTTTTGTTTTTATATATTTCTATAAGATAGGCTGAGAAAAAAAATACTCACATTTGCAAATTCCGGCTGTAATTGAATGCCTGAAGGCCCAGGCGAAGCATGCTGTACCATTGACGACGGACCTTGTGTAGACGGTACAGGTGGTCCATAGAAAGCAGCTGTCCATTTACTCTTTAGTTTTTGACCTGGTTGCATTGCAGCCTCCACAGATGGTTGCACTTGGGCAGTCAACACTTGTTTTGGGGTCGGGCCAGCATACTTAATAATGGATGGCCTTGCCTCATCCTCTCTCGCTTTCTTAGTGGGAGGCGCCATACATTCTTCATAATTGTCCTTAAAAAAAGAGAAAAAAGTAAGTATGATAAATAATTTCCCTCTTTTTTACAGAAGGAAAATTAGTACCCCCATCCCCCCTCCCACTAACCATAATTTTGTCTAGAAAAGCATTTATCTCATTTCAGTAAAGCAAAACGTAAAAAAATTTCGTGAAATATACTAGTTGCATCCTTTTGAATCTGAGAAAGATGAATTACGGCTCACTGAGCCGTTCAAAATTCAGCCTATAAAAGTCGGCCTAGTTTGTTTCTAAGCTGTTTGAAGAAAATCCCCCCCCTAATACTACACGTTGAAAATGTGAATATTTAGTCTTTACTTATTTAGCCAAACATCGAAGCATTGATCTAAGCTATGGTTCTTTTTCAGTTATTCAATTAATAGAAAAAAGTTTTTTCTAACTGACAGTAAGGATTGCCAAGAAAACTTAAAACGAACAGGAATTAATCCTTATATGAATGGGGCTAAATAAAATTTTAAATAAGGAATAATTCCCCCTTTTTTACAGAAGTAAAATTAGTACCCCCCCCTCCCCGGGCTAACCATAATTTTGTCTAGAAAAGCTTTTATCTCATTTCAGTAAAGCAAAAAGTAAAACGTGGAATATACTAGTGGCATCCTTTTGAATCTGTGAAAGATGAATTACGGCTCACTGAGCCGTTCAAAAGTCGGCGCAAAAAAGTCGGCCTAGTTTGTTTCTAAGCTGTTTGAAGAAAATACCCCCTAATGCTAAACGCTGAAAATTTGTATATTTCGTATTTACTTATTTAGCCAAACATCGAAGCATTGATCTAAGCTATGGTTCTTTTTCAGTTATCATATAAATAAAAACAAGTTTTTTCTAACTGAAAGTAAGGAGCGCCATTAAAATTTAAAACGAACAGAAATTATTCCGTATATGAATGGGACTAAATAAAAGTTCAAATAAGGGATAATTCCCCCTTTTTTTACAGATGGAAAATTAGTACCCCCATCCCCCCCCCACTAACCATAATTTTGTCTAGAAAAGCATTTATCTCATTTCAGTAAAGCAAAAAAATTTCGTGAAATATACTAGTCGCATCCTTTTGAATCTGAGAAAGATGAATTACGGCTCACTGAGCCGTTCAAAATTCAGCCTATAAAAGTCGGCCTAGTTTGTTTCTAAGCTGTTTGAAGAAAATCCCCCTTAATACTAAACGTTGAAAATGTGAATATTTAGTCTTTACTTATTTAACCAAACATCGAAGCATTGATCTAAGCTATGGTTCTTTTTCAGTCATCCAATAAATAAAAACAAGTTTTTTCTAACTGAAAGTAAGGAGCGCCATTAAAATTTAAAACGAACAGAAATTATTCCGTATATGAATGAAGGCTAAATAAACGTTCAAATAAGGGATAATTCCCCCTTTTTTACAGAAGGAAAATTAGTACCCCCCCCTCCCCGGGCTAACCATAATTTTGTCTAGAAAAGCATTTATCTCATTTCAGTAAAGGAAAAAGTAAAAAATTTTATGAAATATACTATTCACATCCTTTTGAATCCGAGAAACATTTGAGACTAAACTGCTAACGAACAGGAAGTGCTTTAAAAAAGGGTCATAGCTTATTATAGGCCTCGCGCTAGAGCCTTGTGTCCAACCAGAGTGGCATATTGCATTAAGAATTGGCAGAAGTCAGTGGACACTTTAAATCACAATAGAGAAAAACTAAATTTATCGAAAAGATAATTATTTCTATTTGCGAGAATTTTGGTTGTATAAAAAGAATTGGGGAGATGGGATCAGGTTTTGAGGGTAAAAAAACATATTTTGCCATTTCTATCGAGTATAAAAGATTGCATAGTGATGTTTGTATTAGAGTGGGACGGGGGAGGGGATTTACCTGAATATACTGGAGGGTGACCAAGGAAAATAATCTTATTTTGAAAATAAAAATGTACTAAATCAGAACTTACATGGTAAATTGAAGTTGCCAAGGCTTCTAATTCATCAATAGTATCCATTCTAGTTGTTTGAACTGTGTCAAAATACTTTCTGATAATTTAATCACATTGCATGCCCGTTATATACGAAATCTCAAGGGTGAATTGTTATGTAACGGGGAAAATCATATATAAGCAGGCCTCTGATTCGCTGAGAAAGGATATGTATCCGACTCGCTGATTGGCTGAGAAGGAGACATGTGATCTAATTGTTTCCAGGATTTCTGGATGACGTAACATTCGCCTCGAGCATGCACTTGGCCAAAACAACAACAACAACAGCAAATAAATCGACCTTTGGAAATTTAGGTCAATTGACCCACTTTGATTAACCACGTGTTCTCCCTAGGGAGGCTATGCCCATATATGGTGTAGGGTCACGAGCTCATGATACCTTTCTACTAGAGAGAGAGAGAGAGAGAGAGAGAGAGAGAGAGAGAGAGAGAGAGAGAGAGAGAGAGAGAGAGAGAGATAGAGAGAGAGAGAGAGAGAGAGTGAGAATTTGTGTTTTATTGTTATTGAGTGTGAGAGAGAGTGATAGAGAGAGAGAGAGAGAGAGAGAGAGAGAGAGAGAGAGAGAGAGAGAGAGAGAGAGATTCTTGTATACATTGGAGAAATGGAAGTATAAAACGGAAAAGTATTGTAATGTATCTATTTCTTGTATACATTGGAGAAATGGAAGTATAAAACGGACAAGTATTGTAAGGAATATTGGTGTGATGGTAGATGAAAGCCTAATTTTTAAAGGTCACATTGCATTTATAAGTACTAAATTAGCGAAAAATGTTGGAACTCTGCGGTCGCTGAAAATTTTTTTCCCCAAAAAGGTTATTAGAATGCTATATTTTTCTCATATTCATCCATTTTTTCAGTAATGTGTTACAGTTTGGTCGTTGACGTTCACTAGCCATTTGTATCCGCTTCGTGTGTTAAAAAATAAAGCTGTTAGAGTTTTGACCAATGACTTGTCCTAGAAGACGGTAAGATCAAGGTATCACCAATTAAAAATTTTGCCATTTTTGATTTTGTTAAATTTTATGTAAATTTGTTTATTTATAAACTTTTTTTCTAATTTGTTACCTGTATGTTTTTCGGAATTTCATAACAAAAGGAAACATAGTTATGTTATGAAACTAGAAATGTTGAATTAGTTTGAACGCCGGTTCCAATTATTACCAGATCTAAATTTGCTATTAGGTATATTGGTCCTGAAGTCTGGAAAAGGTTTCCGGCGGAAGTAAAAGGTAAGAAGGCATTAGAGGCATTTCGTGCTTCTTTGCGATGTATTTGTTTTAACCAGCATTGTAGACATGGATTGAGTGATTGATTTGGGAGGGGGTATATGCATGTGAGTGCTAAAAGAGAAATTGATTTGTGAGTTGATTGAGGTGAATGTCGGTATATGAAGGGAAGCAAGATGAATCATAGAGTATGAATGTGGGATTCCTTTATGTTCCCTGTCAAAATATATTTTCTTTAGAATGTTTATTATTTTTTTTTTAAGGGTGGGGGAGGGGAGGAGGAGCCAGAGAGTTTTTTTTAGGAAGTGTATTAGTGTATTAGTTGAAGTGTCCCTTTTTTTGGGCCGTCACAGACACGCTAATATACGTCGGGACCTATTTTGATATTGTTATTATTATATGCAGTTTTGTTAGTATTATATTTAGATTTTATGTTGTGTTTTTTTGTTGTGACCTATTTGTTAATAAATAAAATAAATATAAAATTCACACTGAATTTTTGAACTTGCAGCAATCCAGATAGGCAAAGATAGTCTTAAGCAAAAAAAAGTCTTCTTTTGGATTAGAATTGTATTAAAAAGGAATGTCAATAATTCTTTTTTCTCTTTATTTAATTTATTTTGCAGTGTAGGTAAAATATTATAAAATTAACTACGAACATTTCTTTTGAAGGAGTATCCCATGGAGATGACCTTGTTTATCTATTCCAATTTACGTCGATATTTAATGAAACAGAAGAACATATGACAGAAAGAATGATTCAACTATGGACTAATTTCGGCATCTATGGGTAAGTTACTCTTAAATCAAGGTCACCAATAAAAGTTTTGCCTTTTGTTTCTAAACATACAAATGAGTCCCTTGAAATGGGACCCCCTTTTAAGGGGGATCTTGACTTCATTAGACTGGGTAGATGGAAGAGTCTAAAGGTTTACGTCTCCAAAGGAATTAATATTATTGGTACTACTAGCCCCTATTTGACTAGAACTAGTGGTGTAGGTTTGATAATGGTGAAGTAGTGACACAGACCAAAAGACAATATTTGCACCCTGGATATCAAAATAGCGTATTTGAATTATCTTAAAAACAGCTTTGGGATTGAAGTGGAGCAGGTGCTCGGGGACCAAGTAGGCCTTGAATTTTGTCTAAATGAAGTGGCAGAGATAAATGAAAAAGGTTTATGTTTTAATGTATAAAAGGTTCAATAAGGTTATTCTATTTCAACGCATAGCTAAGATGGCTAGCGTTTTTTTTACATACCCCTGACAGACTCTATCCAAACTTTTGATTACAACAAAATTAAATGAAAGTTTAGTATTAATAATATAATCAGTGCTTAGATTTGTGACTCTGGCAAAGCTCCACTTTCAGACTCAATTCGTATAGTTCACCGAATACCTGGTCACGAAATACATTGAGTGAACATAAAAGTCGTTCAAACAAGTTTTTTGGTATATTTTTTGGTCCCCTTTTCAGGGATAAGTGCTCATAGCCTAAATTTTGCACATTTGGGTCCCCTTCACTCTCAAAACTTACGGATATGAGTTTAAAGCCTTTCAGAAAACCTTTTTTCGGGCCCCTTGTTTATTAAATCAATATTATTTTTTCATTTATTTTGGCAAACTGGGATCTACTTTATAGATCCCAATAATATTTTCCTCATTAAGCGTTTGCATTATATTTGATTGTTAAAATATGAGTGTCGATGCATTCATACTCGTTTTATATTGGTAATTTTCTCCATTTTTCAAAATTTGATGATGATTGAGCAGAAGTTAATACATAAAAGATGCTAGTCAATCGTATTCAGAAAAATGTAATACAAAGTTAATTTACAATCGTTCCAGCTGCTATTTTGCTCTCATCTGGAACGACAAATTTAGTTTTTATTAAATACCATTAACTTTCTGTCGACTCTGGAAAACAATTTTTATCAATTTCATTTGCCAAATTCAATTTTACTAGCCAAACCAGGCGTTCACAAAATGGAATATTTAGCCCGAATTTAATTTGACAAATCTGGCCAGTTTTAACAATTGACATAGACTGACATGAATCTATCTAATTTATTACTTTTTTAGTATTACTAATTTTAAACTATTTTTTAGTGTTTAGGGCTCTATAAGTCCAATGAGTTAGAGGTGCAAGGGCTAATCGAGAGAGACAAAAAACTTCTGGGCTTATTTTTGAACCTAAAGACCCTCTTACCTCCCAACAATAAATTGACGTTTGTGTTTCCCAGGGATTTATCCTTGAGGCTTTCAAGCCGAACAAACAGATTATATATATTATATCCAGCTATTTCTCCTATAAGACTTACCTCTGAACAATTAAAAATTTGAATAACTTAAGGCCCCTTCCGCTGAGGGTACATGGGCCTGTCATTTCTATTTCTATATTCAATGAGCCTTACGAATGTCTTGAGTAAATAGCTCTTTGGACCTGTAATAAATGCCAAAAGTGGTGAATGGAGTGCCTGAGGGCAAAACATGATCGGGAGAGGCAATTAAACAATAATATCTTTTCTTTCGGTGAGGCTCAATCATGAAACACTGATTTTTATTTGATATTTGGAATGAGCAATTAGAAATGTGAGAAGAATTAATGATCTTGGGGTACATCCCTGCATATCCAGGGTACGTGCCTTTGTAAAAGGGGACTTGTTGTTCTCCAGTCATTTCCAATCCTTAAAACAGTGCTTTTCAGTTTCAACTGAATAAGCCTCCTTCCAGGTTATTATAACCCTCTATTGCATACAAAGTGGCCGGTGAAACAAAACCCATAGGAAAAACTTTGTTCTTTACTGAGTCAATGTTTTTGCATTGATTGGGATGTAAATGGTACCTCTGAATCTATTTAGATTTTAACTATGATATAAAATGAGACTAGATCGCGGCGAAGCGCCGATGAGGGAAGACCGGCGGGGGTGGGGCCAAAAACAGCGCGCCACGTCGCGCCGCCAGTAGGACGCCGGCAGCGTGCCGCCGGTGCGATCAATGTTGACCGCAAACATTAATGTTTTCATCAGTCTTTCTCAAATCACAACTTAAATTTACAGCAGATTCGAGCCTATTCATGAGTTCAAAAATTCACAAGCCGCTGGCGGGAACTGGTCTTCTTCGTTATTCATCAAGAGAAGTAGAAATCTGGTAGAAACGAAATGGCTGTGGTGTTTCAGAACCCTTGCATAATACGAGTAGTTGAAGTATCTATTAGCTATGTATTCTTAACATAAGTAACTATCAATATTAGTAGTTTTTTTTCATCGAGCATTACTGCATATAACCTTCAAATACCGTATCACAAAATTCGTCAGTTATCTCGGTAAAAACATTGAATATAACTTTGAACATAGAAGCTTAATTGTTTCATAATTCCCTTTGCCTATATCTATTTTGGCACCTTTAAAACAGTTGAAATGGGCGACTTTGATATTGATTGTTTTTTATTGTTGCTCTTTTGGATTCCTAAGAAGCATTCTTGTATTAAAAACTGGTTTTTAATAACAATAAAAAAAATGCATTTAACAATTTTTTTTGGCGTCTTTATAGAATATATGTCATGTAGGTTAAGGCTGAACTGCTGCTTTTTCATTGCTTTTGGCTGCTCTTTTGGATATTAGTCATTTTTTCGTTTGGGGATTCATTCCAAATTATAAACTGATAAATACCTAATATCAGTCAAATTATAAACTGCATCTAAAAGGAGTAAATTTATCAAATTGAAAAATACATGATAAACACTTCACATAAGAACACTTCAATTACAATGACACAAAAAAACACTTAATAGTTTATTCACTATGAGGAAAAATGAAGTGCCAGCTTTTTTCTGAGGTAAAAAATGAAAAGCTCATTCGTTTTAAGTGTAATTAAATGAAATAATATGCAGACTGAAGTAGCTCCAGGAAGATGTTGAAATTTTCATCCTAGTTCGTCACTTTTAATCCAAGCAAAATGTTAGGACGCTTAGTATCAGTCATTGAGTTTAAGTTTTGATTTCCAAATGCTCACAAGAATTACCAAATTTAAGAAATTCGCAACAATATGTCACCTGTAGTCAAAATACTCAAAGACTCCTCTTTGATCCCCACCCAGACTCAAAGCTTCTGCTATGGTCATTGCCATGGAAATCTCCAAAGAGTTTCTTTCTAAAATAGCTTTCAGGCGTAGTTAGGCATATTTAGACTTTTTTAATTTTTTTAAAAGCTTTGAAAATATTGTTATAATATTCCAAATGTTAAATTTGTGGATAATTTTGGTCATCCTTTGGGAGGTGGTCGAATGTTCTAAACCACGGTAAACAATTAAGGATGTTACGACATCGACTGTCCTGAGATCACAAGACTGTCAAAGATTCCTCCTTGAACCTCCCAAATTGAAGCTTTTATTATGACCTGGCCTTTTAATGTAACTTGGGCACTGGACCAAGGGCGCCATTGTTACTCGAGCGCAACGTTAGGTGGGGATGTCGATATCGCTTTCGTCACACCAATTCGTTTTAGTGTGAATCTACCTGGTACATATGAATGAATATTTTCAAACTAAACCCGTTTCATCAATAGGAAAAAAAAAAAGGATTGGACGCATTTGTCCGTTTCCCTTTGGACGATAAAACCATGCAAGTGCTGTATCAAGTATAACTCACGAAATCTTGTTAATTTTTTGTCAACTTTTTGGAATCCCTGCTTTCAATAAAAAAAAAAATCAAGGTACTATCACTTAAATATAATATTTCCCTCTGCCCCCCCCCCCCCTCTGGATACTATCTTGATAGGATACCGTCTCTGCTTTAAATAAAAAAATAATTAATTTATTGGCACCCCTGCTTTAAAAAAAATCGAGATATTATCATTTAAATATGATAGGTCTATACCCCTCTTCCCCCCTCTGGATATCTCCCTTGATAGGATGCCGTCTCTGCTTTAAATTAAAAAAAATCAACTTTTTGGGATCCCTGCTTTCAATAAATAAAATTTGGAGCTGTTATCATTTAAAAATAATACCTCCCGACCCCCCCCCTCTGGATACCACCTTGATAGGATACCGTCTCAGCTTTCATTGGAAAAATAATTTACTTAATAAATAACTAGGTCACTATACGGTTCAAACAAACACACAAAATAACGTTAAACAGCTTAGTGTTCCTTGAAAAAAAATTAAGGGTATAAGTAAAGGGGTACAAAGACAACAACAAAAATGTCGAAATTATTTAGATATACCTCAAATTATTGGAAAACTGAGTGATAGATTTGCCATGGCATTCCATAAGATCCAAAGAATCTAACTAAAAGGGAGCACACACAAAAGCCAATTTAGGACAGTAGCCTATGAGAAATTGCAAAATACCCAAGACAATGAATAAGTCCTATTGGGGGGGGCCCTGGGTCTATCAAAATATTTCAATGGTTTCCCAGGGAATTTGATATCATTTTCTTCCGCCTCCACTTGAAATGAAAAAAATAATTATCCTTTTGATGTCCCTGCTTTTAATAAAAAAAAGAGGTATTATCATTTAAAAATGATAGCCCCCTATCTCCCCCCTATAGGCAATAATTTACAATTTATTTATGAATCATATTTTTGGGGTAACTTCCGGTTCAATCTTTAATTCCCCAACCTTGTATATAGCTTAGTCTATAGCTAAATTTTGTCTCAGCCGAAGTTGTTTTTTTTTTGGGGGGGGGGTAAAAATTTTCCAGAAAGAAGATTTTATTTTATATCAGGCGTTCAATAATTTATTATTAAACAATAAGAAAATATTATCTAAAAACAGCAAAAAAAAAAAAATCTACGAACTTACAATTCAGCTGTAGAAACAATATGTCGGCTGTTAATTCCAAAATCCAACAAAAGGCTGAAGCTGTATAGTAGTGAATGCTTTCTATAATTCTATTCAGCTAGAAAATAAGATTCTTGACTACGAATGATGTAAGAAATAGCGATTGGGAAACTGTATTCGAAATGATTTAAACTCATTTTATAAAGACGATATTTTTTTTGTCAACATATGAAAAACTGTGTATATTGCAATATTTGCAATTGCATATTGCATCTGTATGGTTCTTATGCAAAGTAACAAAAGAGACGAAAATTAATGAACAAGAGAGTAGTGAAGAATTATGGTATGCAAAGTAATTTTTGGCAGGGAAATTCACTGGTGATAACTTGCTAGGAGTGGCATCGTGATTGCGTGATGTTGGGGGATTCGGGGAACCAAAGTTTTTTTCGGGGTGACGCATATATTTTGGGGGAAATACCCGAAAATTTGGGGACAGTGCAAGCCCTGCTTGATTTCTAATAAGAAAAATCAAAATACTAAACAACACGAGAAGGAAAAGCTCCGACTTTGCGGTTGACGCAATAAAGAATTGCCGCAAAAATAATTTAAAGTCGACCGAACGCCGCCGCCTCTGCCGGCGGTGGCGTGCCTGCGGTGCGCCGGTGGCGTTACGACACTTCGGCGGCGTTCGACCGGGCCTCTCGTCGGCGGCGTTCGGTCGATCCGCCGGCGCGGCGCCGGGGTCTAAATGAGACTGTATTCCTTAAAACTCAATTTTGTATTTTTTTCAGCTGTAAACATTTATAAAAATTTATTTGGCACCACTTGGTCTGCCACCCGGATCCTGTGCCCTTTTTACTCTCTTACCGTCCCATACATATTATGTAATATTTTCTTAATAATTAAGAGCTGCTTGTTTAATGGAATAGCTCATTTATAGAATAATTTCCTATCCTGTTTGAAACCTGCATCTTTTTTCATAAAGAACAAGTAAGATTTTAGTCCTTATAGGTTCTCAGAGGGCGGTAGCCCAACTCTTATTTCTGGTGATTTTTTAGTCTAATATTAACTTAATTATTCACTTTAGTTTCTGTGTTTTATGTTTCATTATTTATTCATCGTATTTACTGTTCTTTTTAAGTCTTGCTGCTTATAAGACTCCATTCCTCTATGGTTTTGTATTTAATATTGCTCTTTACTTTTTGCTGATATTTTTTTTTAAATCTATGAGAAAAAATATAAAAAAGTTCAAATAATAATTATCTATGAAGGTCAGCAAATTATCCTCGTAATTACGCTGTAATACTTAGTCTGTCTGCTAACAAAGTTTCAAAACTGGAAGCTACAGATTTGTTTTTGCTACACTAACCCAATGCAAAGTCTTCAAAAATTAGCAGGTATATTTATTTGAACATTTTAAATGTTGGAAAATAGCCATATGATTGAATTTTACCCACCTACTAGATAAAAACTTAGTTTTTCCATCAATTTTAAGAGTAGAATCAAAACCATTAAAACTGGATACATGCATTAATCAATTTATATTACTTACCAGAGATGGTTATGCTTGACTACAGGTGGAGTCATTTACCAAAATCATCTCTCTTTGCGAGAACCAACATAAAATACAATTTCAAGAACATAAGTTGCTATGTATTTTTATTTTCTTGAATACATCTTCAAACAAATGCAAACATATTTTTTTTTAATTTGTTACATGGCAGCTATTTTCTGCTGGTAGATGGCATGTCTGTTTGTAACTTGGCCGTCAATTTACTGAAATCAGGTCTGTAGTCTTTTAGCGCGGTACATGATAATTCCGTTAAATGCTCATTTGTTACTTATAAACTATGCTTTGACTTATAAACTTCATTGTTGAAAAATATAACTTTACAATGTGTAGTTTTGAATATAAACAGTATTTTTCAAGCACCTTCTCTTAAATTGGGGCACTGGTAATTGTGGTGCCAGTTTCCGAAATTAATTTTTTTGTATTGATTTGAGATCCATTTTGAGACTTGTGATCCTTTTGCAATTGTTATTTAGATTTTTTTTAAGACATTGAGATAGTGCAATTAGACGTTAATAACATGAACGGAACAAGCATAGCCTGAAATAAAACATTAGCTTATCTGTTTTCATTTCTGGTACAATGATCACATCTCATAAAATCTAACGAAACAAAATCTAATAAAATATTGATGAATCATAAAAAAGTACATCTAACATAAAAACATATATAATAAAAATATATATGTAGTAAAGAGGAGTCAGAAAACAGAGTCAATTATCGGGTAGTCATACAAGAGAATTACTGCAAGAATTAAAAATGCGTGCAAAAATGATCATGTAATTTATTGACAAAAAATTTTGGTCTTCACCTGTTGTGTCGCATTAAGTCATTCTCAAACACTGTGACTGAGAATTTGACCGTTGAAATCAAAATAATAGAAACTTCGTGAATATTGTAAAGTAGGTATGTTATTACTTTAGCGTTCTCTTGTAGTTTTGTATGTGACCTAGGACTGTATCTGATTCTATTAGGAGCGGGGCACTATTGTAACAGTAATAAGCGTCGTCGATAAACTAAAATTAGGAAGGGAGATTTTATTTCAGAAAATCCATCTGGGGGTTTCCTCATTTTTGAATTTTTTTTCAATGAAATACCACTAAACACCAATTGTCAATGAAAATATTAATTAAGGTATTATAAAAAAATCGAAGAGATGGGATATTATGTTAAAATGCCAATTGATTTCAGTTTCTCTGGGTATTTAAAAACAATTAAGTAAATAATGAAGAAAATTTTAATGAAAGTCATCGAAAATAAGCTATTTTCGTTGATTCAGGTTTTTCTTTCTAGGAATCCCACGCCAGATGGTGTTCCTACATTTCCAGATATCCCTAAATGGTTACCATTCAATGAACAAACCCAACATTATCTAGACATTGATAATGAATTCGTGATGAGGCTCAATTATGAGGAAACATTTACAGTGGCCGTTGATGAAGGCTTTGGAACATTAACCGAATCTGATCAATTCTATGAAGAAAATTTAATCCATGTAAAAAACTATTTGCGAAATTAATAAACTATTTGTTTTTTTTCCTGTTTCAGTAAACAATTTTTTTTTGTTTGCTTCATAAGTAGAAGATAAAATTTTCCTCCGTCACAAACAAATAACGGTTAAAATGGGGATAAGTCTATTTATTAGATAATGAAAAGAGATACAAAAGTCAGGATATTTCGAAAACATGTGCAGCGATCAACATCAGCAGAATACATTTCAGTATTTCTGGTGATGACTATCGCTGTATATGTGATCAAAATTTCCATACTTTTGTATCTATTTTTACTTTCTAATAAATAGACTTATTCCCATTTGAACATTTATTTGTTCGTCACAGTAAGGCAGTGTCGTTTTGAAAAAAAAAACCTAATTTAAGGTTTTACATCGCAAATACCCACATCACTGGTGGAATAAAGGTCAACCTTTCCTAAACTACCTAAAAGCGAATTCCAAACCTAAATTGGATGAGAAATGTCACTGAGAGACGGGAATAACTATTTTTGAACTTTGAAAACATGCAGAGACTCTGGCAAAAACGAAACGTTTTTCGTTAAAAATAGAGCAAATTTTTTTAAGGGGGCTACAGTTCCAGCCCCTGCTCTTGAACAAAACTGAAAAAGTATACAATTGGAATATAAATGGCCCCTCCCTCCCGCAAAAGAAAGGGAAAAATAAAGTATTACTTGCCATACTAATGTTAGGTTATTTTTAAAATCAGATTTAAGAAATAGAACTTACGATTAATTATGCCGCTTGGGGTGATTTATGCTTGAGGCCATTGAAAATATGACGAATTCTACATTCTAAAACCTAAAAATTAACCACTTCATTATTTTCATATGTCCAGATAATCAGTCTTTAATGAGACAAATTCCAAATCCCTCTTGATATTTATCATATTAGCCCCCTGAGTTCCTGCTATTCCTGTTATTTCGGAAAATATTGTATAATTATTATAAAAACTCAAATTTAGGTTGAAATCAAATCTTTGTTTGTTTTTGTCAATGGAACTTGATAGCACTTTGAGAGGACAATTCATATCTATGTACATAAGAAACTTCTACTCGGAAGATAAATTTCCTAATTTGCCCTTTCTGAAGAAATATAGACCTCTTAGGTTCTTTTGGTAAGCTCTAAATCATCAAAATTTGCAGAATCCTCCAAAACACACCAGATTACAAACAAGTAAAATGACAATTTTCTTCACATTTTCCGACGGGGTTTGTCCTCTAAGTTCTAGGACAATGTTTAATGCTGACATTTATTTGACTTTTTGAAGAAAATACAGACCTCTTAGGCTCTTTTGGTAAGGTCTAAATTATAAAAATTTGTAGAATCCTCTAAAACAAAACAGATTAAAAACAAGTGAAATGACAATTTTCGTCACATTTTCTGACGGGGGTTGTCGTCTAAGTTCTGGGACAATTTTTAATACTGACATTTAATTGACTTTCTGAAGAAAATAGAGACCTCTTTGGTTCTCTTGGTAAGGTATAAACCATCAAAAGTTGCAGAATCCTCTAAAAGAAAACAGATTTAAAACAAGTGAAATGACAATTTTCGTTACATTTTCTGACGGGGTTTGTCCTCTATGTTCTGAGACAATTTTTAATGCTGATATTTATTTGACTTTTTGAAGAAATACAGACCTCTTATGTTCTTTTGGTAAGGTCTAAATCATAAAAATTTGTTGGATCCTCTAAGACAAAACAGATTAAAAACAAGTGAAATGACAATTTTCCTCACATTTTCCGACGGGATTTTGTCCTCTAAGTTCTGGAATAATGTTTAATACTGATATTTATTTGACTTTTTTAAGAAAATACAGACCTCTTAGGCTCTTTTGGTAAGGTCTAAATCGTCAAAATTTGCAGAATCCTCTAAAACAAAACAGATTAAAAACAAGTGAAATGACAATTTTCGTCACATTTTCTGACGGGGTTTGCCCTCTAATTTCTGGGACAATGTTTAATGCCAATATTTATTTGAATTTTTGGAGAAAATAAACACCTCTTAGGTTCATTCGGTAAGGTCTAAATAATCAGAATTTGCAGAATCCTCTAAAATAAAACAGATCAAAAACAAGTGAAATAACAATTTTCGTCATATTTTCTGACGGGGCTTGTCCTCTAAGTTCTGGGTCAATTTTTAATGTTGATATTTATTTCACTTTTTGAAGAAAATGCAGACCTCTTAGGTTCTTTTGGTAAGGTCCAAATCATCAAAATTTGCACAATCCTCTAAAAAAAACAGATTAAAAACAAGTGAAATTACTATTTTCGTTACATTTTCTGACGGGGTTTGCCCTCTATGTTCTGGGAAAATGTTTAATACTGATATCTATTTGACCTTTTGAAGTAAATACAGACCTCTTAGGCTCTTTTGGTAAGGTCTAAATTATAAAAATTTGTAGAATCCTCTAAAACAAAACAGATTAAAAACAAGTGAAATGACAATTTTCGTCACATTTTCTGACGGGGTTTATCGTCTAAGTTCTGGGTCCATTTTTATTGCTGATATTTATTTGAATTTTTGAAGAAAATACACACCTTTTAGGTTCTTTTGGTAAGGTATAAACCATCAAAATTTGCAGAATCCTCCAAAACACACCAGATTACAAACAAGTAAAATTACAATTTTCTTCACATTTTCCGACGGGGTTTGTCCTTTAAGTTCTAGGACAATGTTTAATGCTGATATTTATTTGACTTTTTGAAGAAGATACAGACCTCTTAGGTTCTTTTGGTAAGGTCTAAATTATCAAAATTTGTAGAATCCCCTAAAACAAAACAGATTAAAAACAAGTGAAATGACAATTTTTGTCACATTTTCTGACGGGGGTTGTCGTCTAAGTTCTGGGACAATTTTTAATACTGACATTTAATTGACTTTCTGAAGAAAATAGAGACCTCTTTGGTTCTCTTGGTAAGGTATAAACCATCAAAAGTTGCAGAATCCTCTAAAAGAAAACAGATTGAAAACAAGTGAAATGACAATTTTCGTTACATTTTCTGACGGGGTTTGTCCTCTATGTTCTGAGACAATTTTTAATGCTGATATTTATTTGACTTTTTGAAGAAATACAGACCTCTTATGTTCTTTTGGTAAGGTCTAAATCATAAAAATTTGCTGGATCCTCTAAGACAAAACAGATTAAAAACAAGTGAAATGACAATTTTCATCACATTTTCCGACGGGATTTTGTCCTCTAAGTTCTGGAATAATGTTTAATGCTGATATTTATTTGACTTTTTTAAGAAAATACAGACCTCTTAGGCTCTTTTGGTAAGGTCTAAATCGTCAAAATTTGCAGAATCCTCTAAAACAAAACAGATTAAAAACAAGTGAAATGACAATTTTCGTCACATTTTCTGACGGGGTTTGCCCTCTAATTTCTGGGACAATGTTTAATGCCAATATTTATTTGAATTTTTGGAGAAAATAAACACCTCTTAGGTTCATTCGGTAAGGTCTAAATAATCAGAATTTGCAGAATCCTCTAAAATAAAACAGATCAAAAACAAGTGAAATAACAATTTTCGTCATATTTTCTGACGGGGCTTGTCCTCTAAGTTCTGGGTCAATTTTTAATGTTGATATTTATTTCACTTTTTGAAGAAAATGCAGACCTCTTAGGTTCTTTTGGTAAGGTCCAAATCATCAAAATTTGCACAATCCTAAAAAAAAAACAGATTAAAAACAAGTGAAATTACTATTTTCGTTACATTTTCTGACGGGGTTTGCCCTCTATGTTCTGGGAAAATGTTTAATACTGATATCTATTTGACCTTTTGAAGTAAATACAGACCTCTTAGGTTCTTTTGGTAAGGTCTAAATCATCCAGATTTGCAGAATCCTCTAAAACAAAACAGATTAAAAACACGTGAAATGACAATTTTTGTCACATTTTCCGACGGGGTTTGTCCTCTAAGTTCTAGGACAATGTTTAATGCTGATATCTATTTGACTTTTTGAAGTAAATAGAGACCCTCTTAGGTTCTTTTGGTAGGGTCTAAATCATCAAAATTTGCAGGATCCTCTAAAACAAAACAGATTAAAAACAAGTGAAATGACAATTTTCATCATATTTTCCGACGGGATTTTGTCGTCTAAGTTCTGAAATAATGTTTAATGCTGATATTTATTTGAATTTTTTAAGAAAATACAGACCTCTTAGGCTCTTTTGGTAAGGTCTAAATCGTCAAAATTTGCAGAATCCTCTAAAACAAAACAGATTAAAAACAAGTGAAATGACAATTTTCGTCACATCTTCTGACGGGGTTTGCCCTCTAATTTCTGGGAAAATGTTTAATGCCGATATTTATTTGAATTTTTGGAGAAAATAAAGACCTCTTAGGTTCATTCGGTAAGGTCTAAATAATCAGAATTTGCAGAATCCTCTAAAACAAAACAGATCAAAAACAAGTGAAATAAAATTTTCGTCATATTTTCTGACGGGGCTTGTCCTCTAAGTTCTGGGTCAATTTTTAATGTTGATATTTATTTCACTTTTTGAAGAAAATACAGACCTCTTAGGTTCTTTTGGTAAGGTCCAAATCATCAAAATTTGCACAATCCTCTAAAAAAAACAGATTACAAACAAGTGAAATTACTATTTTCGCTACATTTTCTGACGGGGTTTGCCTTCTATGTTCTGGGAAAATGTTTAATACTGATATCTATTTGACTTTTTGAAGAAAATACAGACCTCTTAGGTTCTTTTGGTAAGGTCTAAATCATCCAGATTTGCAGAATCCTCTAAAATAAAACAGATTAAAAACACGTGAAATGACAATTTTTGTCACATTTTCCGACGGGGTTTGTCCTCTAAGTTCTAGGACAATGTTTAATGCTGATATATATTTGACTTTTTGAAGTAAATAGAGACCTCTTAGGTTCTTTTGGTAGGGTCTAAATCATCAAAATTTGCAGAATCCTCTAAAACAAAACAGATTAAAAACAAGTGAAATGAAAATTTTTTTCACATTTTCAGACGGGGGCTGTCCTTTAAGTTCTAGGACAATGTTTAATGCTGATATTTACTTGATTTTTGAAGAAAATAAAGACCTCTTAGGTTCCTTTGGTAAGGTCTAAATCATCAAAATTTGCGTAATCCTCTAAAACAAAACAGATTAAAAACAAGTAAAATGACAATTTTCGTCACACTTTCCGACGGGGTTTTTCCTCTAAGTTCTGGGACAATGTTTAATGCTGGCATTTATTTGAATTTTTGAAGAAAATACAGACCTCTTAGGTTCTTTTGGTAAGGTCTAAATCATCAAAATCTGTAGAATCCTTTGAAACAAAATAGATTAAAAACAAGTGAAATAACAATTTTCGTCTCATTTTCTGACGGGGTTTGTCCTCTATGTTCTGTGACAACGTTTAATACTGATATCCATTTGAATTTTTGAAGAAAATATACACCTCTTTGGTTCTTTTGGTAAGGTCTAAATCATCAAGATTTGCTGAATCCTCTAAAACAAAACAGATTAAAAACCAGTGTAATGAAAATTTTTGTCACATTTTCTGACGGGGCCTGTCCTTTAAGTTCTGGGACAATGTTTAATGCTGATATTTACTTGATTTTTGAAGAAAATATAGACCTCTTAGGTTCCTTTGGTAAGGTCTAAATCATCAAAATTTGCAGAATCCTCTAAAACAAAACAGATTAAAAACAAGTAAAATGACAATTTTCGTCACATTTTCTGACGGGGTTTTTCCTTTAAGTTCTGGGACAATGTTCAATGCTGAGATTTATTTGACTCTTTGAAGAAAAAAAAGACCTCTTAAGTTCTTTTGGTAAGGTCTAAATCACCAAAATTTGCATAATCCTCTAGAACAAAACAGATTAAAAAACAGCGAAATGACAATTTTCGTCACATTTTCTGACAGGGGATTGTCTTCTAAGTTCAGGGACAATGTTTAATGTTGATATTTACTGCTGACATAATCACAATGTTTAATGCTGACATAATCTGCATTATCATCCCTCAAAAGTGAAACTGAAATAAAAATTAAATTGCTAGAAACTAGCAATATTGCTAAAAACTAACCTCTTGTTAGGCAAGAGGTTAGTCCAGGGCCAGTGCTGATAATCCAAATTATCCCAAGATTCACTTGAAAAAAAATTACAAGTTTGGAAAAATTAAAATATAATCAATGTTCAATACATATATACTGAGTTCAATTTATTAGATTAATGTATAATATTTATAGCTTTCCCAAGATCTGAAGCTCAGAAACGAAATCCCAAGATTTTTGGGAAAAGACTGCCAGCCCTGGATAGGGCCTATTGTGGATGGGTATTTAGCGTAAAATTTTACTGTGACATTTTAGTCATTCTTTGACATTCTGTTACATTTTGTTACATTTTGTTACTGTGACATGTGACATTTTGTTATTCTGTTGACATGTGACATACTGTGACATTCTGTCAGAGTTGATACTGTGACATTCTGTTAGACATTCTCTTAACAAAGATCTCCAAGTTGAACAAAAGCAATGTCGTTTCAAGAGAAGGAACACTCACAGTAGAACATAAGTTTTTTTAGAATTATGTTTGTAGAATATAGTTTGTACATTGTCCGTCACACATCTACTTAAAATCTATCCAATCTTTCATCCTCTTAGTTCTATGACTATCTACCTTAGTTCTGCACTAGGAATGACGCATGGACGTATGGATGATAGACTTATACATCAAGAAGTGAAATGTCATTATTTTTATACAATCCTAAAAAAAGCTTAGCCAGATTTGACTCTCACTGACTCGGACTATCTCTCTTGGCTTTTTCTGCAATTAGCCATGGCTTGAAGCCCGTAACTACTTGATTTTAATAAAAAACGAACAGTGTTCTCCCAAGTAATGGCAAGGGTTTTGCAGGTGATAAACGCGCTATGCTCAGGTTTCTGTATCACTACCCCACTCTGTGTCTCTCTTTATCTTCCCAAATTTTTGAGGTATTGATTTCAAAACATTCGTTTAAGGGTTACCACCAGATGGCTAATTTGACAGTGTATATAAATACAAACCTTTAAATTAGCCAACCAGCCAACCAGTATTTTAAGCCTAGGAGTCCAGCTGGACATAAGGAACATTATTAAGAATACAATTCTTACTCCATAATATGCAGAATGATCCTAGTTAACACATTTTGCAGGGGAAGAGCCTTTATCTTCACTTCTTTCTTTGTTTTTTTTTCAAGAAATACATGAATTACTTAGGACCTATATATTCACAGAATATATACCCCCCCCCCCTAATGTGAAAATATATACCTAGAATTGCATCCTCAGTCTAAATATTACATCCATTTGCATCCCAAATGAACTTTACTCCCATATTAGCCATATGGTGGATGCCCTTCGTTTAAGAATACAGCAATGAAATTAAAAGAAAATACGGTCTAATAACTTTTATTTAACAGTTGAAAAAATCAAATTAAAACTTAGAACCCTGTTATAAGACCTTGACCTTGTAACACAACCATTGCGATGTAGAACAACCATAAAGAAGTGAACAGTAAAAATGTTGGTAATTTCAGTAGCATTCTTCCGCCGAATTCTCCGCCGAAGAATTTAGAACGCCTTATTATGAGTAGAACGACACAGAATATTGCCAATATGCAATACAGGGTCACGGGAAACGCAAGGCTAAAAATAAAAATCCAATTCATTGGTAAACAG
The DNA here is from genome assembly GCF_049724085.1 of Artemia sp. Qi Xiang Cuo. NCBI lineage: Eukaryota > Metazoa > Arthropoda > Branchiopoda > Anostraca > Artemiidae > Artemia > Artemia sp. Qi Xiang Cuo. The sequence goes on from NC_142811.1 coordinate 16,618,071, forward strand.
TGGTAGGCAGTGATGCCCCTTTGTAAAAGAAAATAACTTTTTAAATCACCCAAAGTTTAAGAATAGATAAAACATCACTGGAAAAACTACAAATATGCTGAAGTCGTGTTTCAAACACCGAACAAGGGAATTTAGTTGAGGAAAGTGCATTAGATGTTAAATATTTTTCAAATTCATGAGATTACAATCACGTGAATCTCGGTACAAAGAAAAGTAGGTCGCCCCTTAATAGGGTGGAAAAAGGTGGTAAGAAAGGATAAACTGGAACTTTTTGGGACGGTGTAAAGAGGGGAACTATGAATATATTGAGATAGAAGAGGAGTTAGCGTAGCTCTGTTGGCCTCAGGGAGCTTGGGGCTGCACTGAGTTGTTAGTAGTAGTAGAAGTTCATATGTATTTAGAAAATAGCCCTTCTATTTCATTAAACAACTTTAATATACTCTTTTGTTAGGAATATGCATCATCAAAATTAAATTATTATTATTATTCTGTCGTTGGACCCCCTGCTATAAATCTACACGATTTTTCTGCCCGTTTTGACAACTAGCCCCAAGTATTTGTAACCTAACTGGTCCTAGTTTGAAATTATCAGTAGAAAGGTTGATATAAGGCCAGACCACAACTACATAAAAGATCAATTTCAAGGACAAAATGCTACAAACTTTGGCACATTCAACGGACATCGGCAATAGGTAAAGTTCAGTCCCGACGACATTGACAACATAAGGATATAAGTTCCAATGCCTGTAATATAGAGTATCACTTCACACGACAAAATGCTGCACTTTCCAGTGCTTCATACCAAAGCTATATACAAATTTCAGTTTATAAGAAAGCTATAGGAACCTATCAATTCCAATCATATTTCCTATGTTTGGTTCTTAGCACACCTGAAACGTGCAAATGACCCAGCTGACACCTGCACAAAAAAAACCTGGTTCCTCTAACGCAAGAATTGGAATTTTCAACCCATGATTTCATGCTTGAATTTGTTCCGAAAGTAAAGCTTACTTCACAGCAAAAAAGTTCGTATGGAAGCCAAACCCTCTCCTGTATCCTTCATGTACTGTCACGGATTTTCATATTTCTTTATTCTTTATTTAATTACAATTCATGTGAGTTGGAGGGGTGACATTATCCTGTCCTGTTTATGTAATTGAAAAAATATGGGTGCTAGAAAACATAGGTTTTAGTTTTAAGAAGATTATTGCGCGCTTCGTGGCTACGTCCCCTCCCTGAAGTACTTAATTTTGGGCAATCCTTGTTAGAATTTGTTTATGACTGGCTCATCCCCTCTCCAAAAGGGTGATTATTTTTTATTGATTTTAACTCTATTTTTTGTAATAATCATACCTAAGACTTAAAACTTTTCACTTTTTTTCTTTTGACTCTATTTAAAAGTCAATAAAAATTAGCCCAACCCACCCTAATAGCCCTTACACTCACCCTAATAGCCCTTAGGGTAAGGGTTGACACCCACTTTAATAGCCCTTAGGGTAAGGCTTCTAACGTATGCCCTGAGGGCATATAAGGTGTTTATAGAAAGCGTTGTCGTTTCATAAAGGGCTCATTCAATCGGAAATTGGAGTGGCTAGTGCCCTTTTTAATAGTCGAAAGTGATTGGAAGGCAACTAACACCCCTCCACGCCCACCATTTTCCCAAACACATCCAATCATAATTTTGAGACAGCCATTTTGTTCAGCGTAGTTGATTTCCAGATAGAAAATATGTTTTTGAGAAGGACGCTCCCCCAAAACCCTCAGGGCAAGGGTTTTAAGTTTTGCCCTGGGGGCATATAAGAACGATATTGGCACAATGTATTATTATTAATTTTTTTTATATAACTATTGTAATCAATAAAAGAGGAAGCCATAGGCTTGTCGCATAGAAATGTCGCATTTTCTTTTAGAGCAGGACACTTCGTATCGAAGAAGTTGTCGTAGAAACTTAAAAAAAGGCTCCTTCAATTCTTCTACCACTGTAAAATATTGCTCTATGTCAAAAATTAAGGTTGCTGATTGATTTGATTTGTTTTTGTTTTTTTACTTGTTTTGGTAGCAGTGTAGTTGTACCCTTGTCTACACAACACAGTAAGCAGTAATTACAAAAGGACTATCAATTTATCACCTTAATTCAATTCTCTAACACCTAGACATGAAAATAATCATTACACAAAAAATTTCTTATTCTAACGTTTTGTATTATTTGTTTTGGCTTATTTCTCACTAGTACTTGGCTAATAAATAAGGGAAGAAACCCCCGAAAAAATTAATAAAATATGGTTCTAGGCAATAGGGGAGGGGGAGTGGCTGAGACACAGATAAACTATAAGTGGGTCAGAACTCCCAATAGATGTAAATTACGAAATGTAATGTGTTTTCTTGCTAAAATGTTTAATTCTAAAGCGGGGATCATCCTAGAACCCAAATTCAAATATGGAACTTTAATTTTCGCATTGAAATGGTCATCGTTCGCCAAAATAAAGTGAATCTTGTCACTGTCAATGATTTACCCATTGTCTATGTTACTGGATACTTTCTCTAGTTCCTTACTACTTCCTTTAACCCCTTCGAACTCTCTTAGTCTCTTCTGACTTCCTTTGGTAGGTTCTGATAAATTTATCCCCTTTCAAATTTCTCGGTTCTTTAGACTCCCTTTCGTACCTTTCGACACTCATAGTTTTCACCGACTTCCTTTAGTTTCTTCGTACTTCCCTTATCCCCTTTTGAAATTTTTTGTCCCTTGCGACTTTTTTAATCCCTTCTGACGTTTTTTACTCCATTCTTACTTTCTTTAGTAATTTCCTCACACTCTGACTTTCGTTTGGTCCCCTTGAGATTCCTTCAGTCCCTCCTAACTTATTTTAGTCTCTTTCGATTTCTTCTGGTCTATTCTAACTTATTGTAGTTCCTTTCGACTTCCTTTGATTCCTTTTAACTTCTTTTAACCCTTTATGACTCCCCTCTGACTGTGTTTTCTCCATTATGACTTCTTTGTTTTTTTCATTAAAACTGAATGGTTCCGACAGAATCATTCAGTTCTTTCGACCCGCTTTGGTCTTTTGAGATTGCTTTAGTCCCTTCAAACTTTTCTAGTTCTTTCCACCTTTCTTTGGTCCTTTCTTACTTTTTTAGTTCCTTCCCATTTTCCCTGATTTTTTTTTCCTCTGAATTTCGTTTAGCACGATCTAACTTTCTTCGTCTTTTTTTTACCTTCTTTACTTTATTTGGACCTGCTTTGCTCCTCCCTCATCCTCAATTTTCTAAGCTTTTTGTCATGATTTTATTGGTTTTAGAATAAAGTCATAAGAAAAAAAGGGAAAAGTTTTAAGTCTTAGGTACAATTATTAAAAGAAAATAATAAAAAATAATCACCCTTTTTGAGAGGGGAAGGGCAAATCATAAACAAATTCTACAAAGAATGGCCAAAAAATTAAGTATTTTAGGGAGGGAGCGTAGCCGCAAAGCACGCAAGACTTTTCCTAAAACTAAAACTTATGTTTTCTAGCACCTGTATTTTTTCTGAATACACAAACAGGGCAGGGTAATATCACCCCTCCTACTCACATGAATTATAGTTAACTAAAGAAAAAACAAATATAAAAATCTATGGTAGTACACAAAAAACATGTGAGGGGGTATGACCTCCATACAAACTTTTACGCTGTGAAGTAAAAAATTATTGTGACAGAAAAAGCTGTATAAAAATATCAGTTTATAACAAAGCTATAGGAACCTATCAGTTACAACATATTTCCTATGTCTGGCTGTCTGGTTCTTGGCTCAACTGACACGTGCAAATGAACCATCTGACACCTGAACAAAAATCCTGGTTCCCCCTACGACAGAATTTCGTCTCTTCGACCTATAACTTCATGCTTGAATTTGTTCTGTCACAGTAATCTGTTACTTCACAGCGTAAAAGTTTGTATGGAGGCCATACCCCCTCACATGTTTTTTGTGTACTACCATAGATTTTTATTTTTGTTTTTTCTTTAGTTAACTATAATTCATGGGAGTAGGAGGGGTGATATTACCCTGCCCTGTTTGTGTATTCGGGAAAAATACAGGTGCTAGAAAATAATAAGTTTGAAAAGACTAGAAGAAGACGAAAGAGACTAAAATAAGTCAGGAGGGACTGAAGGAATCTCAAGGGGACCAAACAAGAGTCAGAGGGGGAGGAAATTACTAAACAAAGTAAGAATGGAGTAAAAAAGGTCAGAAGGGATTAAAAAAGCCACAAGGGACAAAAAATTTCAAAAGGGGATAAGGTAAGTAATAAGAAACTAAAGGAAGTCGGTGAAAACTTTGATTGTTGAAAGGTACGAAAAGGAGTCTAAAGAACCGAGAAATTTGAAAGGAGATAAAGTTATAAGAACCTACCAAAGGAAGCCAGAAGAGACTAAGAGAGTTTGAAGGGGTTAAAGGAAGTAGTAAGGAACTAGAGAAAGTATCCACTAACATAGACAATGGGTAAATCATTGACTGTGACAAGATCCGCTTTAGTTTGGAAAACAATGACCATTTAAATGCGAAAATTAAAGTTGCATATTTGAATTTGAATGCTAGGATGACCCCCGCTTTAGAATTAAACATTTTAGCAACAAAACACTTATTACATTTCGACATTTACATCTATTGGGAGTTCTGAGCCACTTAGAGTTTATCCGTGTCTCAGCCACTCCCCCTCCCCTAATACCTAAAACAATATTTTATTAATTTTTTCGGGGGTTTCTTCCCTTATGGCATTATTAGCCAACTACTAGTGAGAAATAAGCCAAAACAAATAATACAAAACGTTAGAATCAGCAATTTTTTGTGTACAGACTATTTTCATGTCTAGGCGTTAGAGAATTGAAGTAAGGTGGTACGATGATAAATTGATAGTCATTTCGTAATTACTGCTTACTGTGTTGTGTAGACAAGGGTACAAACTACACTGTTACCAAAACAAGTACAAAAACAAGAACAAATTCGCTCTGTTGGTTTTTTGTCATGGCTGTCTAATTCGGCTTAAGATCTTTCATTATATTTGGTTTCGTTTTTTAAACTAGCCTATTTTCTGCATGCTAGTCTAGCCTAATCTATTTTGTGACCGATAAAAATTGTCTAAAGAATAAGAATTGGCAACTGTTAGAGAATTCTAAGTTGTGTCCAAAAATAATTTAATTTAGAATTAGAAATACAAATTTATATGTCTGTCTTGAATTTATACAGGTATTTAGGAACGCTGCACTGCTAGTAGATTTAAGGCTATACAATATCTTGAAAAGTCATCCTGTCTTGTCGATTTTAACCCTTTTTTAGTTTGTGTGGGCAGACTATTTTGAATTGGTTGGGCGATCTTGTCATAACTTGTAGAGCTTGGATAAGAGATCCAGATAAACGATAGAAAACAAAAATTCAACATAAGCTTTCTCAGAAATTTTAGATAGAACCCATTTACCTTTCCCCGTATTTGTGCCGTAGAAAGAAATATTAAGTTTTAATAAAACTTACATTATCAGAAAGTGTGAATATTGTTTCTACAAATAAACGAAGCTGAATTTTTCCGGAAATCAAGTCTTTAAAAATTGTTCAGCATACCTACAGGGAAAAAGATAGAAATCAGTTCAAAGAAACTGTCATTTAAGTAATTTTGCCGCCTTAGGATTCCTCTCTGGTGCCATCCACTTTGATTGATTAACCTGACGACAAAAAGAAATAAAATTTCACTCTCTTTTCAGCCGAATTTCACAGTCTAGCCACAAATTATTGACAGATTTGGATGGTAGCTAGTCATTGCCGTTGAGACGGTTAGCCAACGCTGATTTTCGAAAAATGATATTTAAGGTATCGTATCGCCTTAATATTTTTATTTCTTAAACAAATTTTAAAACGCTAGAGTTCCCTCCCCCGTTTTTTTCGTACTTACCTTCCAGGATTCACTAGAAATGGAATTCCACGATACGAATGGTAAACAGATCCAATAAGCCAAGCAGTACCAATTCCAAGAAAAACATTAATAGCATTTCCACCTGTAACGCTTGTAATCGATGCATCTGCATATGGATTTTGAACAGCAGCTATTTTACTTGCCAACAACTCTGTTTAAAAAAAAAATCAGCTAAAACAAGCTAAAATGAACCAATGCATTGCTTAATATTCTAATGAAAAAGAAATTAACATAGATAATAAAGAGAATATAAATGAAAAAAGTAATACAGTCAGTGAACAAAAGAGAAAAGGAGTAGATATCTTGGCCAAAACCATCTTCAGTGGAATAAGGGAGGTCTAAAACAAGTAAAACAAAGCCATCCTGACACAAACTGAAATTATTTGCTTTTATTGACACACATATTGACTAGTTCTTATTCAGGCTGTTTTTTTAAGTAATTTTTCAGTTTATAATTTTCAGTATAAAAACAGCAACAAGTAAAACAAAAGGGAATTTATTGAAGACAGTGAAATATTTCTGAACCATAAATGAATATTTTATCTCAATATCCAAGAGCCGTCCTCAGAAAACCATATATAAATAAACCATATATAAATAAACCATTTATAAATATACCATATATAAATAAACCACATATAAATAAAATAAGGCTTACACTAAAATGTGATCTTTAGAACTAAAATCAAAAATTAAAACAGTCCAGAACCATTAATTCATAGAAGTTAAACAAGGACTGAAGATAAAACATCACGAAACGAGGCAATTCATTCAGGTAGATATGAATAAAAAAATATTTTTATTTCGATTCTGATTTTTTTAGCAGCTAACGTAAAAGGTCTTTTTGTAACAAGCTCATCGGTATTGGCTGTTGATTTTGGAATACAATTTTTTACGTTATTTTTAACTAAATTTGTGTATAAAGCGTTGAGTAAATACTCTCCCAAATCCTTATTTAAAGAAATACTATTATTTAGAACAAGTTTATGTTCTATTGCCTCCCGAGCAACTTGTTTAATGCCCAAATCCCTGCTAATGAGGGAGATGTTTACAAAAAGTATTGTATGGCTTGGGTTTTCAAAAACATGGCTGCTTAGAGCAGAATCAAAATAGTTAGGGAAACTATTTAAATTTAAAACTTTGGTTGTAATAATTGCATTATAATGTTCCTTCCTGTGAAGCATGTCGTTAACGGCTATATCTGTTAGGCAATCTTGTACTGCTTGTGAAACTTTATATAGTAGATCCATTTAATGTAATTATGGAAGTCTCCCTTTACTTTGCATGCGATGGCTCGTATTACAGGCTACCAAATCCTATTACAAGAACTAAACATGGTAGATAATTGTCTTTTTTTGTACTTTATGGATTGTATTATTTAGAAAAGTACAACAATGCATGGTGGACCTCGAAACGCCTCCTGAAATTCAGTCAACAACAAAAAATCACAAACATTTATACTGTCTCTTTGGCACTTAAACTCAGAACGTCACACATTCGCAAAGGAGAAAATTTCCTGATCTTTGATTCATTTTCAAGGCACGTTACTTTAACAATTTGTTCGGAAAGGCACCTAATTTAAATCACATAAGGCGGAAATTTAACACTTTAAACTCCACATTTAAACTTTTTAAATTTGAAACGAGTTTATACCATTTGACTTTAATCTAGTACTTTTATTTGACTTTTATCAGTACTTTAATTTGACTTTTATCAAGAATAAAGAGGTATTTAGACATTTAATTATTCTAAATTTTTAGTTTCAAAAACTTCTTAATTGATTCTAATCCATCAAAATCGAATAGTCTGTTTCTTGATATTTATTTGATAACTAGACAGGTGTAAGAAAATTTTGCTTAGGCCTGCTACTTGACTATATTCTTCTTCGTCCTCACTTTCAATGTCTCCATTATCATAAACTTTTTCTGACCGCCATTTCTCTTCTGATGCGGGACTTACCGCTGCATTTAATGCATTTCATTTTCTGGGATGCATGAACATTTTCTGAATGCCATCTAAAGCGTCTCCTTTTGTTTCTGGTAACAAGAAGAACATGAAGACAATACCAACAACACAGGAAATTGTGTACAGCCAACATGCTCCATAGAATCCAATGTTAAGAGCCAATGTGTCAAATGACTTGACAACGGTGAAAGTGTAACAAAGGATGAAACAAGAGGAGAGTGATCCAAGAAGTCCTCGGTATTTGATTGGGAAAACTTCACCCATAATCAAGAATACCACGCTATCGTACCCAAATGAGTAAGCCACAATGAAAACCAAAAGGGATACCAAAGGAAGCCAACCAATACCGGAAGCCGCTTCCTCTCCCTGCTTGACTTTGATAAAGAAGTAAGCTCCCAAAACACATAGAGAAATGGCCATCAGTGCACCAGAAATCATAAGAAGAATTCGTGGACCGGCTCCATCAACCAAAAACGTAGCACCGACAGCTGCAATCAGCTGCATAATACCAACAATAATAGTTGCATCGTTAGCTGGTATAGTGCTCCCAGCTGCTTCAAAAATGTGCACTGTATAATAAATAACTGCATTGACTCCACTGAATTGTTGAAAGAACATGAGACCCATTGACAACAACAAGGGCTTATGTACAGATCCTTTTTTCAGGTCGCTCAATTTAATTCCTTCACTACCAGAACTGGATGCTTTCATCACGTTGGCCCGAAGTCTCTCAAATTCTGATTCAATATTCATACGACTTCCTCTGTAAAATGGTAGTGATTTCTTTGCCTCTTCTTCTTTGCCTTTTGTCAACAAAAATGAGGGCGTTTCCGACATACAAAACATCGACAAAAGCTGCGTAATAGGCATAACACCACAAATCTAAGCCAGTTCAAACCAGTTTACATATTTACCAATGGCATAAGTAATTAAAATAATTACAGCCAGAAATATTGCAGTGAAGCTCCCAAGTGCTCCACGAACCCTTGGAGATGTACATTCACAAATATAAATTTGAGCTGAGGGGGTTGCATCACCAATAATAAATCCTTTCACAATTCTAGCACCTATCATCCCCGAGGGGCGAGTCGCAAATCCAATAAGCAAAAAACCAATCGAATGTGGTATCGAGATAAGCGCTGATGCTAATTTTCTTCCAAGAATTACTGAGAGCGGACTGGCAGCTAAACTACCTAAGACTGATCCAATTGGGGGAACACTACTGATCCATGATACATCATCGTGCGAACAACCTGAGTCTGGAGTCATCTCCAGACTCCAGAAGTTTGAAGCCATTAATCATGAAGACGATGAAGCCATTAATCATCCTTCGCCTTCATTATCATGAAGGCAAAGGATGCAGTACTTGTTGCGCCCATCTGGACCAAGACCTTCTCAGGATTTTTGAAAAAGAGCTTTTTCAAAGACATTTTTGTTGTGCTTTATTCAGCGCCCGAAGAAAAATATCTTAGCCCTCCTTCAGCAGGATTTATCATCTGTTCTGCACGCCAAAAGTAACAGAACTAGTAGGTAATTGTCTTCGGCTCTGCGGTTGTATAAAACAAGAACATTCGTTACTAATTGAGTTATTTTTGAATCTTGACATTTTTTGTAACCCAAAATACAATTGAACACCATTGAATGTTCGATGTACAATTGAGTGCTTGGTTCATTTTTGAATCAGAGTCCCGGACAGCAACATAGCAAATAATGAAATTTAGCCTACAGTAACTGACAATTTAAAAGCGTATTAAACAAATATATCAAGTGATTGTGACTGCAGCGTTAGCTGGAACCTAGTAAAAGCCGAAAACGTTTTATAGTAACAAGACAAATAACTTGAAACCCCCTAAGAATGGTGTCGAAAGAAAGAATAAAAAAAAGAATGGTGTCGAACGAAAGAATAAAAAAAAGAAAAGTGGCTGGAACCATGAAATGCCTCATAACTGTACACAAATTGCTGTTTAAAGGCTCAACTTAAAAAAATTCTATATCTAGTGCCTTTTGTAATTAACATAGAACGATATTTGAAATAAAATATTTTTTTTCAAAAGCTACATTTTCATATACAAGATGGTGACTAATATTATTGTCGATAGGTAAAAAAGGGGTAAAGAAAATGGCCCCCATCCCAAACCAAACAACTGACCACTTCAGGAATCAAACCCTCGCCCTTCGGACAGTGAATTCCAAATTCAGCGCGTCAACTTAGTCGATAGCGTTATTAAGTTATGTTTTTCGAGCCAATGGGTTTTCCTTGTTCTTCAAGCCAAGGGACTGTAGGTTTACTTTATAGGGGTCTCGGCCAAAACGGTTCCAATAGCATACTTTATGTTTCGATGTGACATCATTTTCTAGAGTTTTTGGCTATTTTTTTCTTACTATGGACCGTTTTTATCTCTTACTAGTTTGCCGCTACTGCAGCAGCCCTGAGAAAAAAAAAACAGAAAAAAGCCTATGGCTTTTTTTGCTGAAATAATAAGAGTGTATTCATAAGGATTCAGGCAGTTAGGTAATATCAACTTTGTTATTATTAAATTGTATACGCCGCTGTTTGTTATTTACTAGGTTTCAGCTATTTCTAACGGACCCAAACTCAAAACGAGCGGAAATTAACATGATTGGGGCTCAAAACCCCTATCCCTTCCCAAGGCCAGAACATGATTTGCACTTTACAGAATTTTTTATATTCTGCAGTATCAACATATGTATATTAAACTGACAATACACATTGATTTTTTTTTCAGTAAAGTGCCAATTATGTTCTGGCCTTGGGAAAGGATTGGGGGTTTGAGCCCTAATTAAGTTAATTTCTCTTCGTTTTGAGTTTGACTCGGTTTTGCTCTTTATGACGTTCTAGCTAAGTGTGGAGAAAAAACAAAAGAAAAACACATACCCATGTTGCATTTCTTGGTTCCAGCTCTTTCCATTTTTTTCAAGCCAATAGGTTTTCCTTGTTGTTCAAGCCTAGATTCTGTGAGTTTCTTATATAGAGTTTTCGAGCAAGGTGTTTCCGACAGTGTACCTATTCTCTCGTTCAACACCATTCTCAGGGGTTTCGAGTTGTTTATATTGTTACTATAGGACGTTTTTGGCATTTATTACGTTGCAGCTACCGCTGCAGTCACAATCACTTGATATATTTATGTAATACGTTCTTGAATTGTCAGTTACTGTAGGTTAAATTTCATTCTTGATTATATTGCTACCCAAGATTCATATCCAAAAATTCACCAAGTATTCAATTGTGCATCGAAAATTCAATGGTGCTCAACTGTATTTTGGGTAAAAAAAATGTCAAGATTCAAAATTAACTCAATCTCAATTAAAAACTAATGTTCTTGTTTTATGCAACAGCTGAGCCTAAGACAAGTATCTACCATGTTTAATTTTTGTAATTGCATTTGGTAGCCGGTACTAGGCAAAGTAAAAGGAGTCTTCCATAATCTGGGTTAATTGTTTGCCACCCCCCAAAAAAGCAACAAAAGAACTAAAATTCAAAGTTACTAAAAAAGGATTTTTAACAGCAGTTTTAAACACCGAAATGTCACTACTCTTTTTAATTCTCTGATCTAGATGATTCCAACTTCCAACAAAAACTAAAATAAATCATAACTCCTTAAAATAGAGTCAGATCAAAACAACAAGTACACTATTAGAACCGACACGTCCGAAACCCCTACATAGAAAAACTTACCTTCTCTTGGCTTGAACAACAAGAAAATTAAATTTGGCTTGAAAATCAAGAAAAGAGGTTGCAACCACGGTATTCTGCATATACAGCATCGTTTCTTTCTTTTTCTGTTTTTTTTTCTCCTCAGCTTGCTCGGCACTGGAAAATCATAGAGAGCTGTTTAGTGGCTCATTTGAAAGGAAATTGATGTATTAAAAACATTTCGTAGTTGAGAAAACAATTTAAAAAACCTAATTAATTTTTTTGCAAAAAACTGCATTTTTCAATAGCTCTGTAATAGCGAATGTTATTAACTGTGCTTGCTTCCTGGAACCAAACTCTTTTGGCTCGACTCTTTTATCTGTATAACGTTGGGCTTTATTTTCACACACAAATTTATTTTTATTTTAGCTTTCAGTTCAGGATTGCTAAATTTATTATGTAAACTGTAAAAATATTTATGGTGTCTGAGGAATAATTTTAATTAAAAATGTAAAAAATATCTGAAAGCTTTTAAATTAGTTTCATTTATTATGTCATATAAGACGTAATAAGTGAAAGAATATTTGTACACGTTTATCTTTTGACAAGATAATTTTATTTTATTTTCATTCCTTAAGAAATCATCATAACTAAAATTTTCCCATACTGGGAATCGAACTCGGGCCTACTGGGTGTGAGCCGGCTATCCTAACCAGTAGAATATGTAGAATATATTAAAATATCTAATTAATGAAGTTTATGTTAAAGAATTAAAGTAAAGAACGAATAGTAAAGTCTATAATAACTGAATATTACTAGGAGACTAAAAGTTTGTAATAAAATCTTACTTTTCTAGAAACCAGCATCATCCATTTATAATTAACCAAAAAAAAAATGCCAAGGGTCAAGTTCGAACTCCAAAAATTAGAATGAAAAAACATACGCTCTATTGACTGAGCCATCAATGCTAGAATATTATGAAACAATATACATTTAGTTTTATTGTCTCAAAATGTATATAATGTATTATAGTGTTAGCTGTAACTATGTCAGTACAGAAATTGATAATGTCATTATAAAAACTGCAAAAATATTTATGGTGTCTGAGCAATTATATTATTTTTTTATTTCAAACTACAAAAATACCTGAAAATTTTAAATTTAGTTTTGTTTTTTGCTTGATTTAATCAACGAAAGTTTCATTTCATCTCTCACTTCAAAGTTTTAATTATCTCCTAAAACCAAACTTTTTTCGGCTCAACTTCTAAAGTGTGTATCTCTTGTGCTATACTTCCGTAGAAAATAAATTCATTTTTTAATTTTAGTTTTTAGTTCAGAATCACTAAGGTTATTATGTAAACTGCAAAAATATTTATGGCGTCTGAGCAATAATATTAATTTCTTAATTCAAACTAGAAAAGTACCTGAAAATTTTTAAATTAGTTTTGTTTTTATTCGATTATATAAACAAAAGTTTTATTGCATTTCTCGCTTCAAAGTTATAATTGTCTCTAGGAACTAAACTTTTTTTGGCTCAACTTCTAAAGCGTGTGTCTTTTGTGCTATATTTACGTAGAAAAGAAACTAAATTTTTTATTTTATTTTAGTTTCCAGTTCATTATGTAAACTGCAAAAATATTTATGATGTCCGAGGAATAATTTTTATTTATCATTTTAAACTAGAAAAATAGCTGAAAATTTTTCAATTAGTTTTGTTTTTTTGTTAGGTTATTGCTACTCGAGGCGTGACTTTAACACGTCAAATCATATTAAATCGATCTACTATAAAATCTTATAGTACAAGATTGCCTTATAGTATATATATAATAGTACAAGATTGCCTAACATATATAGCTGTTTGGCTCAACTAAATGGCGTGTCTTTTGTGCTATATTTACGTAGAAAAAAAATTAAATTTTTTATTTTATTTTAGTTTCCAGTTCTTTATGTAAACTGCAAAAATATTTATGGTGTCCGAGGAATAATTTTTACTTATCATTTAAACTAGAAAAATACCTGAAAATTTTTCAATTAGTTTTGTTTTTTGTTAGGTTATTGCTACTCGAGGCGTGACTTTAACTCGTCAAATCATATTAAATGGATCTACTATATAAGGTTATACAAATAGTACAAGATTGCCTAACAGATATAGCTGTTAACAGCATGCTTAAGAAGAAGGACTATTATGACGCAATCATTGAGAAGAATAAATACTGTATGAAATACCCAGGCTTTTTACCTGAAATATTTAATATTGAGGACGTAAAAAAATTAGAAACAGAAAAAAACTCTGACACAGAGGAGGTAAAGAAGGCTTTAGATAAAATGTATGATAGTCAGGAATCAGATGAATCGGAAGATGCATTTAAGCAAATGGATGTGTCAAAAGAAGGAAATTTAACAATGGAAGAAGTTATAAAGGGGCTAAGACTTGAAGACACCCCTCTTATGAAGTATGTATTGTCCATATTTGATAAGGATAAGAATAATATTTTTGACTTAAATGAATTTAAGGTTCTTTATGGTACAATTTTGTCCCAAGAGGCTTATTATGTTTTTCAGGTTTTCGATTTTGATCGTGACGGCATTATTTCACTTTCAGATATATTTCACCTTTGTCAAAAAATTCCAAAGAACAAGCTAGGGATAGATATAAATAATAATTTAAAGCTAGAAATTGGAAATATGATTCCTGAAAAAGGAGGTTGGAATCACAAAGATTTTGAGGTACTATTCGAGGAAAAGATAAGGAGAAGACAGCCCGGACACAAGGATAACACAGGAGATGGTAAAGGTTTTCTTTCCTCGGTGTGGAACTTGTTCATCGGCAGATAAAACTCTACAAAAATAAGCTAGTTGCCCTCGATTCACTTTCGACAATTAAAAATGGCACTAGCCCTTTGAATTTCCAATTGAATGAGCTTTTTTTGAAGTTTTTATGACAACGCCCTCTTTAAAAACCTTATATGGCCCCAGGGCATAACTTAAAACCTTTGCCCTGAGGGTTGTGGGGAGTTTCTTCCTCAAAAACATATTTTCTATCTAGAAATCAACTATGCTGAACAAATTGGCTATCTCAAAATTTTGACTGGATGTATTTTGGAGAATGATGGGCATGGGGGGGGGCTAGTTGCCCTCCAACCTCTTTAGACTATTAAAAAGAGCACTAGCCCTTTGAATTTTCAATCGAATGAGCCTTTTTTGAAGTTTCTACGACAACACCTTCTATAAAAAGTTTATATGCCCCCAGGGCAGAACTTAAAACCCTTGCCCTGAGGGTTATGGGGGAGTGCCCTCCTCAAAAACATATTTTCTATCTGAAAATTAACTAGGCTGAACAAAATGGCTTCCTCATAATTTTGATTGGATGTGTTTGGGGGAATGATGGGGGGGGGGGGGCTAGTTGCCCTCCAATCACGTTAGACTATTAAAAAGGACACTAGCCACGCCAATTTCCAATCGAATGAGCCCTTTTCGAAGTTTCTACGACGACTCCTTCGTTACGAAGTGCCTGGGTACGGAGAAAAAAACAAAAAAAAACAACACATTGTGCCCACATCGTTCTTTACTTAAGCAGCGCTAGCGCACTGCCTATGATTCTGAAGTGTTTAACGTTCGGTCTAATGTATTTTCCTTTTGTTCTTATTTTCTTGTTATTGCTCCGTCTTCTTGTTTTTTCAACGGGTTTTCAAATAAATAAAGCAGTTAAACCGCTTTTTAGTAAATATTATCAGAGAGAAGAAACATGTTAGTGGTAGTCGTGGTTGGAGTAGCAGCACACTGAATTTTTCCTTCTATGCTTCAGCATTGAGCCCATATTTGTAACCGACCCCCTCCAAGTACTTGAATATTAATTTTGAAACAGTCTCAAGTACCCTAAGGAAATATTTACCGACTAAATTGTCATTTTAGAATTCCAGAATGTAATATTTGCATCAGATTGTTATAATCAACATACTCAAAATCCCTAAATACCAGCTTGGGTAGAAATTTAACATTTTTAAGAAATCTATTTTGATTTTGGACAATGATTAGCTATTGACAAATTTTACCCTTTTGGGTTATTGCTCAAAAATTCTGCTAGTTGTCAAGAGTAGAATAGAGTTTGTCTATTCGTGAATTTGGTGGCTGCAAGAGACTTATATACAGAGATTTGCTTTTCTACAGATATAAAAGGGTCATCAAAGCTGAATTTGCAACAGGATAAGAGTTGCGAGTCCATGTAGGGAAAAGTTGAAGATATTTGTGAAATGAAAGAAAACTGAACCAAAATCCCGAGTTATCTATTTTAGCAGAAACTTTCCAAAATGGAAAGTTTCAAAACCATGTTATTTACTGGGGGATTGTGTCAACGCCTGACTTTTTGTTATATGATCTTTGAACTATTTTTAACAAAATAGCTATCTCAAATTTTTTATTGGATGCATTTGGGAAACAAGGGTGTGAGTAGAAGGAGGGATGCCAGCCATGTACGAACAGCTGTACGAACAACTTGGACGAACAATTTTACATACCTCTTTCTAGGTCAATGACTGGGTTAGATTCTGACCACGACATGTGACATCACCAGACTTCTGAGAATTTTAACATTGGATTCGCGCAATAGCTCCAAGAGGTTTTATCAAGCACAACGAATATAAGGAAGGATTTTCAGTATAGTTGATATTAGTATGGAAATAGAATTCGAGAAGAGAGCAGTTTGACTATACTCCTATATTTATTCATAGAGATATATTACAATAATGAGTGGAATTTTTACACTATTAGAAGTTAATAGTGGAGTTGGTAGCGACAGCAATGATACAAGAGTACCAAACATTGCGGTAGAAATCATAAGAGGATCACAGCTTTGTCTTGAATCGGATGAAGTATATGCAAGATTCATGTTATCATTGAGTAAATTTAAATTGGAGGGCCAATTATGCTTAGCTGTAAAAGTTTATATAGCACATGTGAATAGACTTCAAAATGCTTTAAATGCAATAGTGAAGCATATAGAGGACGATAAGTTATATCGGTAATTGTATATGTATTATTATTGTTGTAATTATACACACACAGTAAAATTGTTTCAAAATTGAAAATGTTCCCTTTCTTATTGTTAAATTTTTTAGATTATCGAATATTCTTAAAGTAGAGAGAATCGTGGTTAGTCTAGAATCAGCAGTGAGAGTGTTAGGATTGAAAAATGAATAAATTTGAGAAAGAGAGAATTAGGTCGAATCTTATGATTATGGAAAAACATTTGATTCTAGATGAGGATTTTCTAGAGTTATCTCTTCAACAGAAGATATTTTCTCAGGGAAGACTTGACAATATAATGAAAACTGATTCTCCACCGTTGGACTATTGTATGAAGCTTTTACGACGTGACTCAAATGCATTTACTCAATTTATTGATATATTAATTGAAACAAAGCAGAATAATATCGTGGGTGTACTTTTGGAAACGTTACCATAGATTCTTTGTAGAAGAATCTCTCTTCAAAACATGTTACGTAACGTAACAGAGTTACTCCTCTCTCTCTCCTACCCCCCCCCCCTCTGAATTTATCGAATGTGGATCCGTTTCTTTTTAGCTGTGAGAGAGTTGACAACTGAAACCAAAAAAATATTCTATGCATGTCCACTATGTATGTATACTCTTAGTGGTTGGTCATCATTTGAGAATTGTGCAATTATTGATGAAGAAAAGTGTAGACTATGCAATCCATGGAAATTACATAGAGGATATGGAGTACAAATTAAAGGCTATAATTCATGTCTTGAAGAGATTTGTAACTCTCACCCTAGAGGGCAACTATGCTCCAATTGTCACTATGACAAATGTGATCAATGGGAGAATACTTATCCTTAAGCAAATGTGATTTTAGTTTATTTCTACGAGATTAGCATCGTCGTGGTTTTAAATTATTTTTAGAGGAAGAATCACAAATTTCTTAAAAAATTATTTTGAGAGGAAGAATCGCAAAAAAATCTGTTTACTTTCTTTGATAGCATTGATACACTTACGCTATTTTGATTTGGTTAAATTTTAAGAGCAGAAGTAACCCCGAAAGTTTGAACATAATACCCTTATTCGTTCTCGGGATACTGCTGAGATGCCTTATTTGGAATTAATAATAATAATAATATATAGAAAACCCGTCGTATACAATAAATGTACAATGACAGAGTATACAAAAATGCGAAAAGAGTAAACAAAAAGAAAACATACTAAAAAATAACAACAAAAGCAACAACTTCTTAAATAGTATAAAAAATAGTACGAAAAGAAGAAACATAGCAAACTTGCCCATTCGAACTATAGAATTGCTGGTTTTGTTTTTTGCCGGCTAATAATTGTCTCAACAACTTGATTTGGGTCCGCTAGGTTGAAGTGCCGAATCAGAAAACTATCTTTTGTCAAAGGTGGCAATTTTAGTAGGTACTTGGCAAAACGGAAAAATAAAGAGCGAATTTTAGACTTTTCACGGTTTGCCAATAATTTCCAGAATGGGGTCACATATAATATATATAGCAGAGCGGTAGCATTGTAAATACTTGCTAGTAGTGGACGGTTAAATCTCAGAGTGGACTTAACGATCAAAGCATAGGAGCTGGAAATCCGCCGTTCAACATGTGAGATCAGGAGGGAGCGGGTATGCCGTAATGAGGTACCTATTGGCAGCCCCAGATATACTATTTTATCAACTGGTTTTACTGAGCAATCACCTAGTGCAACTTAACATTATGTTTATGAGCATAATGGGCAAATGGGAGGGTGGGCATGGGAGGGTGGGAGTGAAAGGGGATTAGTTGCCCTCCAATCACTTTCAACTATTAAAAACGGCATCAGCCCCTTCTATTTTAAATCGAATGAGCCCCTTTCGAAGTTCCCATGACAACTCCTTTGATACGAAGTGCCCTGTTTTAAACAACAACAACAACACAAATTATCACTAGTCACTTTTGACTATTAAAAAGGGCACTAGCCCTTTGAATTTCCAATCGAATGAGCCTGTTTTGAAGTTTCTACGACAACGCCTTCTGTAAAAACCTTATATGTCCCCAGGGCATAACTTAAAACCCTTCCCCTGAGGGTTGTGGGGGAGTATCCTCCTCATAAACGTTTTTTCTATCTGGAAATCAACTATGCCGAACAAAATGGCTATCTCAAAATTTTAATTGGATGTGTTTGGGGGAATGATGGGTGTGTGGGGGGGGGGGCTAGTTGCCCTCTAATCACTTTCAACTATCAAAAAGGGCACTAGCCCTTTAAATTTCCAATTGAATGAGCCTGTTTTGAAGTTTCTACGACAAAGCCTTCTATAAAAACCTTATATGCTCCCAGGACATAACTTAAAATCCTTGCCCTGAGGGTTGTGGGGGAGTGTCCTCCTCAAAAACATATTTTCTATCTGGAAATCAACTACACTGAACAAAATGGCTATCTCAAAATTTTGATTGGATGTGTTTTGGGGAATTATAGGCTTGGGGGGCTAGTTGCCCACCAATCACTTTCGACTATTAAAAGGGCACTAGCCACTCTAATTTCCAATCAAATGAGCCCTTTCAATGTTTCTACGACAATTCTTTCGATACGAAGTGCCCGGGTATGGAGAAAAAACACATTGGGGCCACATCGTTCTTTAGTTAGGCAGCGCTAGCGGTCTGCCTATGATAGATTGTAGAGTAGGATTCCATTTCCTTTGCAGATAAGAGATGAAAGCCCAAACATCTGAAATTCATGTGGGCAGCCGGTCCACGATCCTATTGCACTAGCACTTTTTACAAATCCCAATGCTAATTGTGATGGAATTTGGCCATTGATAAAGGATAAGTCAGTGAATGTGCGCGAGCCTGTGTCAATATGACGCTGATTTGTGATTGTATGAGGAACAAGTAGTTTAATAATATTTCGACTGGCTCTCAGTTTTTCCACTCCCAAAGCAAAAGAACTCATAAACTGCTGCTTTCGTACACATAGTATTGCCGAGGCGAGAGAGAGAGTTACATCAAGATTGACAAGAAGTTCCTTTCGTAAAATGAAATTGGATGGAGCAAGCGTCAATTTTACATCCACTTTAATACTTGGTGGTAGTTATTGGGGTATATTAAAAATCTCATGATATATTTTTCCAACTAGATGTAATTGACTAGTTTTAGCATTTTTAAATGCATCTGTAATATTAGTATCTGTAATATATTCATATCCATTGGAGGTGCCACTTAGTTCCTTGCATGACTTGGGTGTCATCAACATGAACTGCATATAGCTTGTATAATTTAAGAGATTGTTGCTAGTGCTCACCAATGTTCCACTTATGTAGATACTGATTTGACGAAATAAATTATGTAATACACAATTTTCACAGGATATTCCATCAGTAAGACTTGGCATTTCATTGTCAGATTTCTTGACTATCACATGTAAATCTATAAATTTCGAAGACATGTGCATAAAGTAGTCTTTATTGGAATGAATTTGAAAGTGGGTATTATCAGAGAGGGATTGTTGTGGATAAAATTGTTCATAGTATCCATGTTTTACACTCAATCAATCATCAATCATTTTATTAATACTAAACTCTATTACAAACGCAAAGAAAAATTATTTGGCCCAAGAAGCATGGCTTGTTGTGGGCCTTACAACACAATAATAAAGCACTAAAACAACCATAAATATTACTCTAAATCAAACAATATATATGAATATATATGAAATAAAGATTAAAGAGAATAAACACTAGCATATAGTAAAAAAAATTATAATAATAACGATATTTAAGGGAAAAACACAAAAAGGAGAAACACTAGGAAAAGAGAATACAGAGAAAATAAACGAAGGAGAGAGAGAAATTACTAAACTGAAAAGACACGACGAACCACTGCCTTTGCAGACAGAAATAACGGGACATCCAGTGGGATTGAATTCCATAATTGAATTGGTTTATAAACCGGAGACCTCTGGGCTGCTGTATATGAACGTTTGGGCAAAATAAGTCTACGAGAAGAACTATGTAAAAAGTAGAATACCTACCTGAGCTTGTCCGTGAAAAAAAATTGCTGCAGAGGCGGTTGAAGTGTACCTAGAAAAGCAGAATGCGCTAAATAAAAATTACTTTTACCCACAATACGATCCAGCGGAGCTATTCCAGTATCATTATAAAGATCAGAGGAAGGGTAAAGCCGAGAGAGAAGAAAAGTAGCCTTCACTACCCTATTTTGGGCTCTTTGAAGTGAGCAGAGAAGAGATTTATTAGTATTACCCCAGAGAGAGCATCAATAAGAAAGGTAAGGAAATATAAAAGCATAATAAAGAGAAAGCATAACATCTGGGGGAAGAAATGAGTTAACCCGGTGCAACATTGAAGACTGGCGGAAGATGAGGGAACGGGTGTGAGTTATATGAGGCTTAAAAGAGAGAAAACAGTCAAGATACACACCAAGAAATTTCACCATAGCAGTTTCCCATAGGTCAGGATGATTGGCTCCCTTACATCTCTCCTACGATAAGGGGTCCTGAAGTGTACAATGGCACTTTTTTGGCTGTTGAGAGTCATACCATTTGACCAGCACCAATCTTTTACTTTATCAAGAAGACCTTGAGCTAGGGAAGTGGCAGCTGCAGCAATGAAAAAGTTACTGTCATCAGCGAAAAGAATAGCGTGCACAAGGGGATGAAGACTATCAACAAGATCATTAATGTAAATTAAAAACAAAAGTGGTCCAAGCACAGAGCCCTGTGGGACACCCTTCAATATAGGGAAAGTAGTGGAAGAATTACCATTAACTGAAACATACTGAGATTTTCCCGACAGATAAGACCTTAACCATTCTAGTGGGACTCCATGTACTCCAAATGAAGATAGTTTAGAAAAAAGAACAGAGTGGTCAACCATATCAAAGGCCTTTGAAAAGTCATGAAATAGATGCAAAACACACAAGCCCTTGTCCAGATTAACACGCACAAACTCTATTGCATCTGAGGGTACATACGAGGTAGAGAAAGTGGGACGAAAAGCATACTGATGGTTAGTTATGAGAGAATTTCCTGCAGTCGTATTAGTACTAAAACAAATGAAGAGAGTCTACGATACACTACTCTTTCAACAACCTTGGAGATGACAGGAAGAAGGGAAATGTGTCTATAATTTGAAATTAGAGATGAATCACCTTTCTTATGTAAAGGTAAAACATTAGCAACTTTAAATAAATGAGGGAAAACACCAGAAGAAAGAGAGAGGTTAGTTATGTGTAAGATGGGGTTAGAAACAAACTGACCAATTTTTTTAAGAACATTATTACTCAAACCAAAACCATCAACTGAACGGCTACTTGGAAGCTGGGAAATAATACTATAAATTTCAATATCATTGCATGGGGAAAGGAAAAATGACTTTTCTGCTATGAGAAAACTACTTAATCTATTCTTGGGTTGAATGGGAACTGAAGGAAGAGTGGTGAAATACGAATTGAAGGCGTTTGCTGAAGAATTTTTATCCACAATAGATCGATTCATCAGCATTCCCGCAATGACATGGGGGCTGTTTGAGTTTCTTGCGAGAAATAGCTTCATTAACTACATTCCAAACCTTTCGCAAGTTCCCCTTACACTCATCAATTCGACGCGAAAAATGGAGCTTTTTGGCTGGACGTACTGAAGTCGTAAGTACATTTTTATAATGTTTATACTTCAAAAGATCATCCCGTGTTTTACTTTTACATGCAACATTGAACAGAGATACCTTCATATGTGTAGCACTGATCAGACCTTTAAACATCCATGGGCATTTGGGTATAGAATTCCTTGGTCTCTTCCTAAGAGGAAAATGCTTATCCAACAGAGCTCCCATACGACACACAAATAAACTTGTTGCACATTCAACTTTGCACATTCAACTCACATCAACATTTTCTGCATTGAATAGATTTAAAGATGAAGTGATTGAATGATGGGAATCCTTATGTGGTAGATATCCCATTGTTCAGTCTATGAGAAGAAATCCAGTTTCGATCTGACAATTTTCTTCCTGGGGCTTCTTCTTTTACTGCTTATTGTACTTATTGTCTTTTTCCTTCTTTTCTTTGACAGGGGTGATGTCTTTCGTTTCTGACCTGAGTAGAGACTGATGAGTTTTGTTTCTCTTGATGAGACTGTTTCTCAACCCTTTTAAACCTTTTCCATTTTGTCAAGATTTTAATTGTTCATCAAGGGTTCGTGCACTGGACCAAAGATTTTCAGAAGCACTTTTTTTAAAAATCCTTGCCATAGATCCAATCGTGTAGTATAGAGGATGCACAATCTGTCGCAGCCGGTACAATATATTTCTTACCCGCACAGAGGTAGTGCGGAGCGAAACAGCTTAGCAAACCAACTGCCAAGACCATAGTCAGACATTGATGAACGACCTTGGTAATAGCCTATTCCATTGTCCAGTTGTCTTAGGCCAAGAATATTAACATAGCAGTCAATATCAGGACAAATGAATACCACTATTCTGTTAAACATCTTGTTTTTTAACACCGACAATTATGGGTCGAAAATTACATTTAATCACAGCCAAACCTTTTGATATTGCTAGAGGATGGCCTAATTGAGTTCTTTGTGTTAACTGGCAGAGCTCCATATAGGAAGTGTTTACTGGGATATACTGAAGATGCATTATATAGTAATGATGAATATTATCTTGATTGGTTTTTCGTTCAAGAACTCGTAGAAGGAGGACATTGCTATTGCCAACTCAAGATGTTTAAACAAATGAAGCATAGAGAAATATACAAGTGTCCGTGAAGAAGGCAGGCTGGTAGTCAGCAGAAATAATATTAGTGTTTCCAGGACTTTTACCATTGATTATATTAAGTTTAAAGCCAAGAACATCTTTTAGATTATCATTGAGAATAAGCATTTCACTGGCAATAAGTTTAATAATGTAGATCTTGCCCTATTCCTTTGAAAGGCTCCTTTTTTACGCGCGGAAACTCTTTTATTGATAGAACGACATAAATCATTCATACAAGTGAGTTCCTCGTATGGTAGGCTTAATTTTTATTTCATACTTGTAATATTTTTCTAAGGATACCATAGGTATTTTTAAGAATACAGACGACAAGAGCCACTTCATACGTGCCGTTGAATTAGATAGCGGGAGAGAGTTTCGTCCAAAAATAACTTGTTTTATTCAAATCATTGTAGAGAGGGTCAGGGACATAGGACATGAATGTCACATAGAAATCATTGGGCATTGTTAGTCTTCAACTGCGACCCAAGAAATAAAATCAGAGTTGTATTTTAGCCAACGAACAAGCAACTGTCTCTTGCCCCTGCAAGTACGGTTCTTTAATATCTTTTCAATTTGATAAATTTCACTACTGTTTCTAATTTTTTGTAGTTTATATTCATAAAAACCTCCGAAAATTTCATCATCTTTAGTATATTGCAGCCGTGGTTTCATATGTCCTGGGTTCGGTGTCTAGGATTTTGGACACTTTAAAAAGTTCAGTGCTCCATAAATAATTTTCCTTTTCAAAAATATTGCTGATTCTATTAATTCGAACAGTATCGCCAACATTGAATTTCTTCTTTACATTTTTTGTTTTTTCACTGGAATATTGTTTAAGAAAAGTGTCAAATGTATTTTTACTGCAATGAACTTCCTGAGGGCTAGTATTGAACAATCATCGATGAGGTCGTTGGTTATATATTTGCATGATTTTATCTAAATCATGAATAAAAGCAGCAGTAGGTTTCAGTGGACAATATCTCGAAATTAATAGACGAACCGTTCTTATCAATCGTTCAGCAAATGCAGCCTTTATCGGACTCTGACTGTGATAGAGCTTTAATACATTCTTACAACTACGGCAAACTGTTTAACTTACGAGCTATGTATATGAAGATTCATTTTAATCTGTACAAAATCAGTTAATTGCTTGTTTTTGAAGTAAATGGTTGTAAATCGGAAATACTTTTAGAAATGGGTTTGATTTAGGATTATAGGTTGATGTGATTATTGATGGGTAGTGTTATCCCATGCCAATCATGTGACAAGCAAATATCACATTCCTATTTGATGTTACTCATTTGTCAATAGTGACATAAAAGGGAGAATTTGCCATTATTGACTGCTAGTATATTTACAAGAAATATTGTTAAATTTAAACCTCACATTATTTGCATTTTGCGACAACATCATGTCCTTAACCATTTCGCCTTCTTGCATATGGCCCCTCGCGTTCTCTCCTTGTGTATAGGACGTCAAGGCTCCAATGTATTTAATTACTTAGGGTTGTAATTGGTTGTCGATTCGAGCCTTTTTGACGGCGGGAGGACCATATTCTTTAAAATTATCCTTAAAAAGAAATTAAATTATAGTTCCTTTCATGTACAGAAAAAAACATTCAACGTTTAGGGGGGGGGCATGTACCTAGGTATGAAAGATCTTTGCTTTTTTTTCATTTTGTTGGTTTTCTCTTTGTTGGTTTTTACCTAGGTTTGGTTATGTATTAACTATATGCTATGCTATACCCTCACCCCCTAATGTGCGAATATATAGTTCAAACTTGTTTCTTAACTATTATATTTTCATCCTATTTTATTAAATTAACATTAATCAAATTTGACTTCTTTCGTGTGTGTTATATAATGCATAAGTACCATGTTTTCTGGCACATAAAAGGAAGCCATAATATAGCATAAAATCTTGTAGATATTATAGAAATTATGTATAACTTTCAAAATGTTATAACCTCTAGAAACAAGGGGTATTTAGATATAAGGGTTTGATAACACAGTTCCAGCATATAGGCTCAAAATTAGATAGAAAAAGCTCGTTAACACAGACACTTAGCATATAGGCCTAAAATTTACACCAAACGACATTTTCAAAAGCTAGCCCAGTAGAAATAAATTAATGTCTTCAGAGAAAAAATGCTAGCTGGGTTACAATTAATATAGACTTCATGCAACCCCATCCCCCTCATGTGCAAATATATACCCTGAATTGGTATATATAGGGGGGGGGTGTGGGCTAAAATTCATTTCCGAGAGAAAATTATTATTATATTCAGACGCCATTTCTAAAAGCTAGTCTAGTAGAAAATTAATGTGATCAGAGAGAAAATGCTAGCTGGCTTACACTTAACATAGACTTCATGCAATCCCATCCCTCTAATGTGCAAATATATACCATGAATTAGAATATATTGGGGTAGAGGACTAAAATTCATTTCCAACCAAAAAGAGACGTCGAGTGGTATATCCACATTATTCGTAAGACAGTAATATGATTTGGTAAAAATTTACCATACAAATATCTCAATTAATTATTTATAAACAAAACTTACGTAATATATTTACGTTGCAATAACGTCTAAATCATCCATATGATGTTTGCTCCAAAATGCTTTGAAACGAAGTGTTATCTTAGCCTCGAAGCGCGATGATTATATACAACGCCCCACATGCCATTGCAAATAAAACGGTATTTTGATTTCAACATAGAAATTATGTAAATTCATTGGTGAAATTCCATAGAGTCTGATGATATCACATCGTCCCGCTCGTATTCTAACCCTGTCATTGACCTAGAAAGAGGTGTGTAATCTTGTTCGTCTAAGTTGTTCGTACAGTTGTTTGTACAGGGCTTGCACCCCTTCTTCTACTAGCGTAGGGGGAGAGGTTACCCTTTGATATCTTTTGACACTTAAAAAGTAAACTAGAACTTTCAATTTCCAATCAAATGAGCCATCTCTGAAGTTTATACGCGCATTCCTTCTATAAGAACCATATACGCCCCCAGGGCATAACTTAGAACCCTTGCCCTGAAGACCTTGGAGGGGGGAGTGTCACGCGCAAAGATATAACTTCCAGAACTCTCAACTCTGTTGAAAAAAATGGCTACCTTAAAATGTTGATTGGATGTGTTTGGGGAAATGGTGGGCGTGTAGGGGGTGTTAGTTTCCTTCCAATCACTTTCGACTATTAAAAAGGGCACTAGCAATTTAAACTTCCAATCAATTGAGCCCTTTTGAAGTTTCTACGACAACGCTTTCTATAAACACCTTATATGTCCCCAGGGCATAACATACAACCCTTGCCCTAAGTTCTGCGGAGGGTGGGGGGGGGGGGTTGTCATCCTCAAAGACCTAATCTCCAGAATTTTTAACCACGTTGAACAAACTGGCTGTCTCAAATTTTTATTGGATGTGTTTGGGGAAAAGTTGGGCGTGAGAGGGGGATTAGTTGCCCTCCAATCATTTTCGACTATTAAAAAGGGCACTAGCCCCTTGAATTTCCAATCGAAGGGGCTCTTTTTTAAGTTTCTACGACAAAGTTTTGTATGCTTATACAAAAGCTTATATGACCCCAGGGTATAACTTACAACCCTTGCCCTGAGAGCTGTGGAGGTGTGCTCTCCACAAAAACATAATTTCCATCTGGAAACCAATTGCGTATAACAAAATGGCTATCTCAAAATTGTGAATGGATGTGTTTGGGGAAATAATGGGCGTTCAAGGGGTGTTCGTTGCCTACCTATCACTTTTGACCCTTATAAAGGGCACTAGAACTCTCAATTTCCAATCGAATGAGCCCCCTTTGAATTTTTTACGATGGATGCTTCCATATGAAGTGCCTCTGGGAAAAAAATAAATAAATAAATCATAGGCAGCGCAATCGCGCTGCCTAAGTAAAGAACGATGTTGGCACAATGTATTATTTTTTTCATTTACAGCAGGGCACTTTGTATAGAAGAAGTTGTCGCAGAAACTTCGAAAAGTGCTCATTCAATTGGAAATTGGAGTGGCTTGTGCCCTTTTTAATAGTCAAAAGTGATTGGAAGGCAACTAACACCCCTTCCGCGCCCATCATTTCCCGAAAAACATCTAATCAAAATTTTGAGATAGCCATTTTGTTTAGCGTAGTTGATTTCTTGATAGAAATTATGTTTCTGAGGAGGACACTCCCACACAGCCCTTAGGACAAGGGATGTAAGTTATGCCCTGGGGGCATATAAGGTTTTTAAAGAAGGCGTTGTCGTAGAAACTTCAAAAAAGGCTCATTCGATTGGAAATTCAAAGATCTAGTGCCCTTTTTAATAGTCGAAAATGATTGGAGGGCAACTAACCCTCCTCTCACCCCACCTTTTCCCCAGACATATCCAGTCAAAATTTTGAGACAGCCATTTTATTCAACGTAGTTTTAAGTTCTAGAAATTAAGTTTTTGAGGATGACAACCCCCCCCCCCCACAGCCCTCAGGTTGAGGGTTGTAAGTTATGCCCTGGGGGCATATAAAGTTTCTATTGAAAGTGTTGTCGTAGAAACTTCAAAAGGGTTCATTCAATTCAAAATTGAAAGCGCTAGCGCCTTTTTTAATAGTTGAAAGTGATTGGAGAGTGACTAACACCCCTCTCAAGCCCACAATTTTCGCAAACACATCCAATCAAAATTTTGAGATATCCATTTTGTTCAACGTTGCTGAAATTTCTGGAAATTAAGTATTTTAGGATGATAACTCTCTCAGAGCCCTCAGTGCAAGGGTTGTAAGTTATGCCCTGGGGACATATAAGGTTTATATAGATAGAGTTGTCGTAAAACTTCAAAAGGGGCTCATTCAATTGAAAATTGAGAGGGCTAGTGCCCTTTTTAATAGTTGAAAGGGATTGGAAAGTGACAAACGCCCCTCTTGCGCCCACCATTCCCCAAACACATCCAGTCAAAATTTTGAGATAGCCATTTTGTTTAATGTAGTTGAAAGTTCTGGAAATTTTCCCCAAATTTGCACTTTACTGAAAAATACAAATGAATGTGCATTGTCAATTTAGTATACACATACTGATATTTAGTAATGAAAATGTTAATATAATTTGATTTATTAAAGTTATAAAAGTAAAAACATTTATATTTTTTTTTTCAGTAAAGTGCAAATTTTCTTCTGGCCTTGGAAAGTTATAGGGATTTTGAGCCCAACTTATGTTAATTTCTACTCGTTTTGAGTTTGACTTGGTTATTTATTGTAATTTCTGTTCGTTTTGCGTTTCATTTATTTATCGATGGTGATTTGTGGTAGTTTCACGCTTGTTGAATTATTTGATTTTATTTTTGCTCATTTTTTGTTTAATGGACTTCTTTACTTTTCTTTGAAAAACTTATTTTGTGAAAAATTTCTCTTTAATTCATAAATATTAAAACATTGGAGCCGTATGGCCTTTACTTTAGGCAACGCTATAGCGTTGCCTCTGATATCATTGAAACTTTTAAAGGAGCTAATTCGATTCAAAATTAAAAGTTGTGGTGCCATTTTTAAAAGTAAAAAGATATTGGAGGGCAAGCAGACCTCTCCCAAGCTTATTCATTTTCCAAACTCACCCAGTCAAAACTTTGAGACAGCCATTTTGTTTAGCATAGTAGAACGGTTCAGCACTCTAGGTATATTGGATATGTCAACGCCCAGCAATTATACAACTGGCCCATTATGCCTTAATACTAAATGTTGCTTTAAAATAAATCAAAAGTCACATTGAAAATAAGAAATCTCAGCAGTTTATTGAGAACGATTAATGCTAATGCTGTTACTTCTTCTGCTCTAACAATTTCAATAAATCAAAAGAGCGAAAGCGTATCCAGGCTATTAAAGACCATTGATGTGATTTTTTAGGAATGACATTAAGTTTA
The DNA here is from genome assembly GCF_049724085.1 of Artemia sp. Qi Xiang Cuo. NCBI lineage: Eukaryota > Metazoa > Arthropoda > Branchiopoda > Anostraca > Artemiidae > Artemia > Artemia sp. Qi Xiang Cuo. The sequence goes on from NC_142811.1 coordinate 16,647,283, forward strand.
ATTTTTTAGGTCAAATTAAGGAGGTATAAAATTAAATTAAAAAATAATATTTGTGTAAGGATTAAAAATTGTTGAAAATTTGTCCAACATACAAATATCAAGTGAAACTACGAATTCTTATAGAAAAAAAACCCGAAAGATATAAAATGTTGTTACTTTTTCTACGAAAAAGACTTTGTCAAAAAAACGAACAGAAATTAATTTAAAGAAAAAGTTTTTTTTCCAAAAAACAATTTTTACGAAGAAAGTAAAGAGCTCCATTAAGCCATAAATGCGCAGAAGTAAAGTCAAACAATCTTCCGATCGTAAAACCACCGAAAATCACCATCAGTAAATAATGAAACTTACAACCAACAAAAATTTCAGTAAGTGACCGAGTCAAACATAAAACGAGCAAAATTAACATGAGTTGGGCTGATAACCCCCTTCTCTTTTCAAAACCAGAACATATTTTTCACTATATTGAAAACTTTTTTTCGACATAACACCTTTAAATTAGGTGTTGTTTTTTTAGACCACGCTGCCCTTCTAAGAAGAACAAATAAACTTTCAAATGGGGATAAATCCATTTATTTAGAAAGTGAAAAAACAGGTACAAAAGTCCAGATATTTCGGTCACATATACAGCGACCGTCTTCAGTAGAAATACTAAAATAATAAAGTTGAAACTAGTATATTTATATACAACAAAAAAAATAACTTTTTGGGTCATTCACAAAATAATTTGGGCAAGATTAAAGAAGAAAATTTACATCAAGAACTTTGAATGAACTTTGTCAATGAACTCTCTCTGAAAATAATCCAGTGAATAATCCGGAAGTTCATGGATTTATCCCCATTTGAAAGTTTATTTTTTATATTGAAAACAAAATTTATTTCAAATCTTTTCACTTTTTTTTACTTTAATAAATGAAAAATTATTAAAATTCTAAAGGAATAAATGTCTGTATGCATATTGAACTGACGATCCACGTTTTTTTTTTTTGTTTGTTTTTTAGTAAGGACTTGGGTAGGGGTTCGCCAAGGGGTAAGTATAAACATTGATTTTACAGCTAGTTCCCCAGGGACTTTCAGTTTGCCTTTCAAAGTTAAGTAAAAAACATTTTGTCGTGTCTGTATCTTTCTGATGTCTGAATTTGCTATAACTAAATCTCAACGTGGTTGAAATTGTATAACCTTGAATAAATTTCAGTACATTTTCCGTAAAACTGTAAGAATGGCTCTATCTTATGGGAACTTAAACTGATTTATAATCAAAATATATGCTTTTAACCATGTATTTAACCCATTCATAGTCCCAAAAAAAGAATTATGTTCAAGGAGGCACACTTGTGCCTGTATAAAGAGGCCACCCACCCCATGTTAAGTGATTTCCGGTCATAGCAGTCGCAGAGAGACAACGGTAATCGCATTTTATAGCCCAAGCTCAAACTAAGAAACGTGCAAAATATCACCCCCTCCGACTTTATCTTCATGGGTAAAAGTGGGCCAGAAGGTTCGACCCTCCGACCACAGCCCCCCTTTAACGTTGTCCGATTGGGTTGAAATTTAGAGGTTAAGCTTTACTAGGGCCTGTGAGCTTATCCTCGAAATTTCAGCTCAATCCGATCACTCCTTCTCTGTTTTCCAAAAACCAAATATAGCCACTTAAAGTTCAAATTTTTTTTGTTATCCACGCCTACAGGCCACAGTTGGCAACTGATCTGGATGAATGAGGACTCATTCGAAGCAGAATTCGACCTGTTAGGGCCTTTTGATATTTTTAGACCGAAAAAATTATCCCCCGAATTTACATTTACGAAAAACCTCGTTTTCCTATAAGAGCCCATGTTAATTTTTCCCACCACAGCCCCCCTTTAACGTTGTCTGATCAGGCTGAAATTTAGACGATAAGCTTTCCTGGGGCCTGGGAGCTTATCCTCGAAATTTCAGCTCAATCTGATCACTCCTTCCCTGTTTTCAAAAAACCAAATCTCAAGTTTTGTGGGGATTTGCTTGCGTCAAAAATAGATTCCACTTACTAAAAAACAATTACAATTGTGTCTTTAGTACAGCGGTCGATACTCCTGACTGTCAGGTGGAAGACCCGGGTTTGATTCAACGTCAGAGGAAATTTTTTATATACTGAATTTAAAGTTTAAAAAAGCAACTCAGTTTCTTTTTTAAATTATTTAAAAAAAATTACGTTTTCTAAGGAGTTAAAGAGGCTGAGTTACAAGGTCGACCCTTAAAACGTACAGGGGTTAGGAGGCACAGTTGGGGGGCTGTTAAAGAGGCTGAGTCACAAGTTCGAACCTAAAAACGTACAGGGATTAGGAGGCACCCTGTATGATGTGATTTTAGCATTCAGGAATTAAAAGCCTTAACACAAGAATGTTCAAGAGTGGGGGGTTTGGGGGCGGCAGCCCCCCAACTTTAACTCCTGACACCATCAGCTAACAGTTAGTCAAGCAATAATAAGTAATAAACTGTACAAAAACGTGCAGAAATTATTTGAAAAAACTACGTTTTCAAAAGAGTTAAAGAGGCTGAGTTACAAGGTCGAACCTTAAAACGTACAGGGATTAGGAGGCACGAGTTGGGGGGCTGCCACCCCCCAAACCCCCCGCTTTCGCAGCCTTAAAAAAAAAAAATTTAAACTGAAAGTAACGAGCGACATCCAAACTTAAAACGAACAGAAATTATTCCGTATATGAAAGGGGCTGTGCCCTCCTCAACGCCTCGCTCTTTACGCTAAAGTTTGACTTTCTCACAACTATTTTTTTTAAACAATAAAACTTTATATATATATATATATATATATATATATATATATATATATATATATATATATATATATATATATATATATATATATATATATATATATATATATATATATATATATATATATATATATATATATATATATATATATATATATATATATATATATATATATATATATATATATATATAAATAATTTCAATTGATTTTATTTTATAAATAGATTTTTTCTTACTTATAAAAGCGACTAGATGCAGCAGTTTCCTTTAAAATGAGCCAATAAATTACTTTCTATGATTTTCTCATAGCCCGCTAGCCCGTGTGGGAAAAAAAAGAAAAAAAGGGAGACACATTAGTGCTATAAACTCCAAAAAGTGATTTTCCTTGTCATTGAACGTAAAAAATGTGACTATATATATATATATATATATATATATATATATATATATATATATATATATATATATATATATATATATATATATATATATATATATATATATATATATATATATATATATATATATATATATATATATATATATATATATATATATATATATATATATATATATATATATATATATATATATATATATATATATATATATAATTTTAATTGATTTTATTTTATAAATAGATTTTTCTTACTTATAAAAGCGACTAGATGCAGCAGTTTCCTTTAAAATGAGCCAATAAATTACTTTCTATGATTTTCTCATAGCCCGCTAGCCCGTGTGGGAAAAAAAAGAAAAAAAGGGAGACACATTAGTGCTATAAACTCCAAAAAGTGATTTTCCTTGTCATTGAACGTAAAAACTGTGACTCGCTTTTAAAAGGTTATCGACCATGCTGTGCACTGTTAATTTTGATCAGACGCCGATTTGTAGGGTTTCGGACCTTTTTTTTAGAATCACCATAAGTTGGTTTTTGCAACTAACTTTTACTTTTAAGATTACCCGAAATAGTAATTGCCATTTCTGAATGAGTGTCAGATGGTAATTTTTCTCATTGAGTTTTTCTCAAAACAAATTTTCAACTTTTGGTTGCTATGGGCTGTGACTCATCTTATCAAGCCTTATATATACCAATTCTTTATGCAAAAAAAAACTAAACTGATCCTAATTCTATATACTGATGGTCTCTTCCTCGGTTGCTAGCTGCAACCTTGATAGGTAATCAAAGATAATTGCACACAGGAGAAACCTACGGCGTTTTCTTAGTTGGAATAGTAAATGACAAACCTCAGAGAATCAGGGAACTATGTAACTTAAATATGGCGCCACATCCCAGAAAAGTAATTTTTTTTAAAGATGCTTGCATTATGGACTATACCGATGCTTTATCTAACCCTTTTTTAAATTTTTCAGGTATTTTTCATCTTCAATTAAAAATTTTGAATTGTTGCTAAGAAACCATAAATATTTTTACGGTTTTTATAGTAACTTCAGAGATTCTGAACTGAGAACTAAAATTAAATTTATTTAAAAATTTTCTTTTTAAAATTTTAAAAGTTATTTAAAATTTTATTTAAAAAATTACTCGTTTTAATTCAAAAAGTGAAATCCTATTTTATCTCCGCATGCAAGATGATGTTAATAACATTCGTCACTTCAGTGTTATAAAAAGTGCCGTTTTTGTAAGAAATCGATTTTTTTTTTTTTTTTTATTAATTACAAAATGTTTCTAGATAAAGTAATTTCCTTTTTTCAACTGAAAGCAAGGAGCACCATTAAAACTTAAAACAAACAGAAATTTTTACGATTATTTTTTAGAACTTTCAGAAAAGTATATTATTTAAATTAAACGACCCTTGTGTTTCAGGAGTTAATCTTAAATAATTAGAACAAAAAACCGAAATTAAATTTTAAATCCTCATGGATTTAAAATTTTGTTATTCAAAATTTTACTTTTATCCACCTGGAGAAAGTTTAAACGGCTATTAACTTTGTATCTGTTTTTGGGTCGTCCTCTAGGCTTTTTATGTTAATGAAAATATTGTCTGAAAAACAACAGTTTTTATAGGTTCCATTGCAACTGAACCCTCGTGTAACTAAATCCCTTGCTACTACACCCTCGTGAATCTGAATCCGGATGCAAGTGAACTATCGTGTTACTGACCTCCGTGTAACTGAGACCCCAAACAACTGAACCCTCGTGCAACTAAACCCTCGTGCAACTCAACCTCTTTGCGAATGAACCCTCATTTAACTTAACCCTCCTAGGATCAGCTAAACCCGAGTTTAACTGATCCCCCTTCAAGCTCAACCCCCCTTTAACTGAAGCTTCGTTCAACTAAACCCTCATGCAACTGAAGCTTCGTTCAACTAAACCCTCATGCAACTCAAATCCCATTTAATTGACGTCTTGTGCAACTAAACCCGGTAAAACTTAACCCTTGAGCAATTCAACCTTATTCACAGCTTTTCATGCCCAGAGCCCAAACACACTTGAAGGTCATGGTTGCAGCAATAGCTGTACCCTAGTACATAAAAAGCCCATAGTAGCCAAAATCACAGACACATTAAAAAAAATTGTCCCATAAGAGAAACTTGTCTTTATTGCTGATTCAGGAAGGATTAATACTAAAAGTTTATTTCTGGAAAAAAAAATTCTGGGAGCTTTTAAAAAGAGGTATTAACAGTGATAAGTCTTCCTCCTTTTATTTTATTTTTCCAGTACTGATAGGGCGCTAGAATATTGGAGCGCCCTACTGATAGGGCGCTAGAATATTGGAGAGAGCTGTTTAATGTTATTTGAAAATTAAAATTTATTATGGCACCAAAATCCAATTTTAGCGTCATTTCTGGAGTGTAAAGGCTTGAAACAACAAGAGTTCTACAATCAAAATCTCCATGATCGAAAATGCTCAAACTTGTGTTTAAAATCTCTTGAATACTTCCCTACCCAGTCACCTTTGCAAGTGGAAAGCAAAAACGTACTGCCAAGTAAAAAAAATCAACTGAATACATAGCTGATTCATTAATGCTAGAAGCTATATATTTTCATTTCGACACTAATATTAGTAACGGAAAAAATTATTGGAAATTACTAAAAAGTCATGAAACCCGAACGTGTCTTCTTCTTCCGTGGTTTTTCCCCAGCACTAGTCGGTCACTGGAACATGATAGGGGCACTGAAATGGATAACCTACTGAGGTTCTCAGAATTAGCACTTTATTTTCCCCAGCCCATTAAGGTGTACAATAACTGGTGACTGGTTTGATCTCACAAAACATACTTCACCCGAAACTTCCAAATGAGAAGACGATTGATTAGCTATTCAAGCCTAGTTAGAAGTATAACAATCACTACCGTCACAATATTCTCTTAGAATTTTTTTTTCAGCAGAAACGTTTGAGCCTGTAAATCTTTGGTTTCTTCCCAATACCTCTCATTTTTTTCAATTTCTTTTTGACTTCTGTGTATTCCTAGACTAGAGAATAAACTCTATTAAAATTTAACTCTGACCAGAGTAAAAGCTCTTTCTAATCTTAGAGTGGAAGCCCAAATTCAACAACGCTCCCTCCTCCCCATCCACACATTTGAAAAAAAATAATAATATAATGATTATTTGACGTTGTAGTGACCTTGTAATTTTTATAATATGTGACCTTGTACGGGGAAAGAAATCTAAACCTGGTCGTTAAATGAAAACTGGGAAAAGTCCTACTTGAATGGAGTAATTATTAACTTTGCCATGCAGGAAAAGATGCATGCAAGCCTCATTCTGAAAGAGAAGTGTTTTCATTGGCTACCAGTGATAGAAATTGGTTGCAATCGTGGCTCTGCTGGTTCTTTACCTTTGGTACAAATTAATTTAGCTTGCCCGAAATGGATAATATAGATAAGAAGCTCCAAACGGTTCGAAAAGCCTATTTTGAGCTTCTAATCAGTACTAGTTGAAACTTATTTTTAGGCCTTAGGTTCAGTTAAGCGAAGGTTGATTTAAACAGGGGACAAAACAGGGTTGATTTAAACGGGGGTCCAGTTGAACAAGGGCTTAGTTAAATTGGGTTGAGTTGTACTCAGTTAAATGAGGGTTCAGTTAAATAGGGTTGAGTTGCACGAGGGTCCAGTTAAACAGGGGGTTCAGTTGTACAAGGATTCAGAAAATGGAGTTGAGTTGCACGGAAGCTAAGTTACATGGGTTCAGTTACATCAACAACCCTTTTATACAATGTATAACGTCATTGCAACCCATTCATATTTTTTGTGCTCTTTTAATGCATTTGAATATGACGCAATTCACGTGAAAACACTTTTTTTTAAATAAAAGCTCTAAAGTAAAGTCAGCCAAAGGGTGTACGTCCTGCCCATGACCTACTGCCCTGACCCAACGGTGAGGCATGTGTCCCACGTTGGTAATCACGGCTCTAAACAATTTGAACCCGGTGAAAATTTACCCCGGATAATTACCATTAACATCTTCACATTTAAAATTGAGTCGGCAAAGAGAAAGTAAGACAAATAAATATAATTTCATTGGTGTTAACACGTGGTTTTTTGCTCAATTACTCGGACTATCTGTCTTAGCTTTTCTCCTACAATTACCCATGTCTTTATGCCTACTGCAAAATTCTTGATTTTCAATTCAAATTTTAAATAAGATTTATGAAAGTTCAACTGAAAATCAAGTATTTTGCAGTAGGCATCAAGACATGACTAATTTTATAAAAAAAAGTCAAGACAGATAGTCCGAGTAATTGAGAGGCAAGTTTAAATTGCACGGGTTGAATTGAAAATCAAGTATTTTGCAGTAGGCATCAAGACATGGCTATTTGTAGAAAAAAATCAAGACAGATAGTCCGAGTAATTGAGAGGCAAAAATGTTTAAATAGCACGGGTTGAATTGAAAATCAAGTATTTTGCAGTCGGCATCAAGACATGGCTAATTGTAGGAGGAAAGCCAAGACAGACAGTCTGAGTAATTGAGAGGCAAAAATGTTTAAATGGGAAGGGTAAATGGTGGGAGAAAGTATGACTCTCTTATTGGACAAGTACTTGTGTGCTTGTGGTTCGTAATCCTTTAGACACTGGGTTTAAAATCCTGTTTCCTATAATGTGCTGTAAAACTGTTTTCTTGCACTTTTGTTTATTTGTTTTTCTTCATTTTTTTATGCCTCTTGACTAACACAATTTATACACAATTTATATATTTAAAATATATATATAATATATTTATATATATATATATATATATATATATATATATATATATATATATATATATATATATATATATATATATATATATATATATATATATATATATATATATATATATATATATATATATATATATATATATATATATATATATATATATATATATATATATATATATATATATATATATATATATATATATATATATATATACTATATATATATATATATATATATATATATATATATATATATATATATATATATATATATATATATATATATATATATATATATATATATATATATATATATATATATATATATATATATATATATATATATATATATATATATATATATATATATATAGTAAACTGACGATCCACACTTACTTGTTTTTTTTCAGTAATATTTGTTATGGTGGGATTTTTTATTCAGACATTACAAGAAATAGAAACACACAGCTCGAAATTGGGATTGTTTTCAGTAAAGCAAATGTTATTCTGGTCTTTAAAACCCTACTCCTCTTACTTTTTGCTCGTATGGGTTAGCCTCGGTAATTTGTTATAATAAATTATAAACAAAAAACAAAACATAAAATATATTATATTATAAACGAAAAAAATCCTGCTACTGACAACCTCAGATGGCAGATGGAAAAAGGATTTATTCATCGTGTTTCTTATAGTTGTATACATAATTCAACTTAGCATTTATTCTATAAATTGTGTTTATTTTAGCTTTGGTAGCATTGACCTTTAGTGGCTCAATTGGAATGACGTTCCTTGTGTTGGTTTGTGCACTTCCTCAATATGGGTAAGTTACATAACATAATTTCATTGGGGTTGACACGGGGTTTTTATTCCTTTAGGCACTGGGTTTGAAATCCTGTTTCCTATACCGTGTTGTAAAACCGTGTTGTACCGTGTTTTCTCACGGCTTCGTTGGCTTGTCAGCATTCTTTTTCATCCATAAAGCTCCAAACACAAATTTAGTTTCGCCTAAATACGAATAGCTTTATTAGGACTGAGAAAAAAACGTCTTTAGTATCTCACGAACTATTCCTAATCAAATTGTGCTCACTAATGCCCATTTTCTTATTCCCTGTTGTCTCATGGTACCAGTTGACAAAACGTAGAGGGGGGAAGGATTTTACAATGAAGAAGATAGAGGAAAAGTGTATTGTTCAAAATATGCCAGAGTACGCCTTTTTCATTAACTTTTTTAATAAAAAAAACAAAACAGCTACCCTGTCCCCATCCATTAGTGCCCCTTTGTAGGACTGTTACAAATTAGAGTCCTGTATTATGTAGATGCAACTATTCAGAATATGGATGAATAAGGAGGGGGGTAATTAAAGAATGAGGAAAATAAACATAATTCCGGAGAATGCATCAGAGTTGCTAAAACTCCGTGCCAAATTAACCATACTAATGTCAAACTGGCCAAAAAAACCATAGGCTTCTGACGCCATAAGTATTTTTGTGGTAATTCGTAAGCTACTTACCTGGGAAGCTAGTTCCTAAGGAAACTAGGCATATAGCTGTAATGCTGTCTTGAAGGCCAATACAGCATCCAAAATGACGGGCAACGTCACCTATTATGGTTGTTATTAGACCAACAGCTATGATGGACACCAAGAAACAAAGATAACCGCCATCTATTTCTGCAAAAAAAACAAACAATTCGGTTGCCTTAGAAATACATGTAAAGAAATCTGAAGGCATATAGGCCAATCATAAATAGTTTTAAAATACGGTTTTAATATTCCATGTTTGAAATCTGTGATTAGAAAACTTTCAAAATACATAATTTTTGTCATGCATTGTAATCTGGATCAAACGAAAGGAAGGACATTCTTGTTTGGTACTACTTTGAAAAAAAATCCACAAAAAACCTTTTTAAAGAAAAGTAAAGAGCTACATTACACTAAAGACAAACAGGAATTTAGTTAAATAGCTTTTCAGATGTAAAACTAGCATAAACCACAATCAAAAATAAATTATACCCAAAATGACCAGAAATTACACTAAATAACCAGGTCAAACTCAAAACCATCAGAAACTAAAAGAGTAGGGATAACGAATCCCGTGCCTTCTAAGGCTCAGAACCAGAAATTACAATAAATAACCAGGTCACAGTCAAAACCATCAGAAACTAAAAGAGTAGGGATAGCGAATCCTGTGCCTTCTAAGGCTCAGAATGTAACTTGTTTTTTACTGAAACCTATCCTTATTTCATGCTATGCCTTTTCATTTCTTGTGTTATAAAAAAAGAAAAAAAAACAGCATCATTATCAAGATTACTGAAAAGCAAAAGTCCGTGGATTCACAGTTTAAGATATATATACACTTACAAATAATAGGCAGCGCAATAGCGCTGTCTAAGTAAAGAATGATATTGGCACAATGTATTATTTATTTATTTTTTGTTTTTTTTTCAAAAAGAGATCATTCGATTGGAAATTGGAGTGGCTTGTGCCCTTTTTAATAGCCAAAAGTGATTGGAAGGCAACTAACACTATTTAACTCCAAGCCTACTATTTCCCCAAATACATCCAATCAAAATTTTGAAATAGCCATTTTGTTCGGAATAGTTAGTTGATTTCCAGATAAAAAATTCTTTTTTGGGGGGACACTTCCACACAGCCCTCGGGAAAGGGTTGTAAGTTATGCCCTGGGGGCATATAAGGTTTTAATAGAAAGTTTTGTCGTAAAAACTTAAAAAAGGGCTCATTCGGTTGCAAATTCAAAGTGCTAGTGCTCTTTTTAATAGTCGAAAGCGATTGTAGGGCAGCTAACCCTCCTCTCACGCCCACCTATTCCCCAAAAATATACAATCAAAATTTTGAGATAAACATAGTTGAAAGTTCTGGAAGTTAGGCCTTTGAGGATGACAACCACCCCCCCCCCCCCCAAATGGCCCTCAGAGCAAGGGTTATAAGCTATGCCCTGGGGGCATATAAGGTTTTATAGAAAGCGTTGTCATAGAAACTTCAAAAAGGGCTCATTCGATTGGAAATTGAAATGGCTAGTGTCTTTTTAATAGTTGAAAGTCACTGGAGAGCAACTAACCCCCCTCTTACGCCCATCATTTCCCCAAACACATCCAATCAAAATTTTTAGACAGCCATTTTTTTCAACGTAGTTTAAGGGTCCGGAAATTATATCTTTGAGCAGGACACTCCCCCACTACCCTCAGGGCAAGGGCTGTAAGTTATGCCCTGGGGCATATAAGGTTTTAATTGAAAGTTTTGTCATAAAAACTTGAAATTCAAAGGGATAGTGCCCTTTTTAACAGTCGAAAGTGTTTTGAGGGCAGCTAACCCCCCTCTCAGGCCCCCCGTTTCCCCAAACACATCCAATCAACATTTTTATATAGCCATTTTGTTCAACGCAGTTGAAAGTTTTGGAAGTTAGGTCTTTAAGGATGACCCCCCCACAGGGTAACGATTGTAAGTTATGCCCTGGGGGCATATAAGGTTTTTATAAAAAGCGATGTTGTAGAAAATTCAAAAGGGTCTGAATCGATTGGAAAGTCAAAGGACTAGTAACATTTTTAATAGTGGAAAGTGATTGGAGGCACACTAACCTCCTTCTCACTCCTTCTCCTTCTCCTTCTCATTTCCGCAAATTCATCCAATACGAAATTTTGAGATAGCCATTTTGTTCAACGTAGTTGAAAGTTCTGCAAATCACATCTTTGAGGATGATAACCCCCTCAGAGCCCTCTGGGCAAAGGTTTTGAGTTATGCCCTGCAGGCATATAAGGTTGTATAGAAAGATTTTGTTGTAAAGTGTATTTTATGGTATTCGGGTGGTGTAGTCGTATATGCCTTTAGTCTCCCTTTATAGGGCAGATAAACTATGACCCTAAGGTAATTAAACTTTGGTAGCGTGCCTTAGGCTATGACCGGACTAATGAGGCGTACCGACTGGGTATGTTCGAGGGGCTAAAGGTAGATCGTAGAGAGGTTGTCTAAAATACAGTGCTTTTATTTAATTTACATATAATATTCCAGATATAGATATTCTACTGGGACTGGCTGTCCCAAGTAGATCACAAGTCTCCGAAACTACAATAATATATAATAAGATGCAGACACTTACAATGATCCGACTAGATTCTAAGTTATTTCTAAGAACAACGGACCAGAGCTCGGTCTGGCTTAAAATTAGTAACAGTTTAAATCCGTCCCTTCCCTTAAAATGTATCTTTTATTTAATTTGATCGACAACACTTTACTTTAACCAACCAACGCAATAGCTAGGTGATTTCTCAATTTCCCTTTAAGCAGAAACTTGGCAGGGTATATTCCTTATCTTAATAAAGAGTGGTATTTCTAAACTTTGTATTTGCGTCTTAATATATTTTTACTAAATTCATAATTAACTAAATTAGAAAGCTTTACCACAATACTCCCCATTTAAAGAAGAATTGTCCCAATTCTCAATATTTTACTTTTAAAACAACTTAATTTTGTTTATAGCTATTATGCTGCCATCTTTGGGTCATTATGTGCATATATCCTAAATGGGTTTTTCTAGGGTCATGTTTCTGAACCAATATATGCCATGTTCTTTTTTGTCAAAGGAGTTCAATTTGAAATTCATCCTTGTTTCTCTTTTTCTCTGTCTCTGGGACTGAAAAATACTCTTACCCTTCTTCATATGCATCTTCTGTTTTAACTTGACCCCAAGTGGCTTAAGCATTATATTATTGGTTCTGCTTAAATTAGATTGCAAGTTATAATAGAAAACTTTATGGACTCTTCGAGTTTATATGTAATTCTTATTAAAAATTTAATATCTGTGTGATATGGTTGATATACCGTTTATTTTTCGTATTAGAAATACCTTGGATAAATTATGTATAACATTTTTGGTTTTTAAATTTTCACATATTTTTCCAGCACAAAGTGTTTTCACATATTTCAATTACATTAGCCATTTGGGCTATGTAGCACATTCTCTAGGCCTAAATTAAGTTCTGATTTTATCTCACTTTCTGATGAATTTGTAGTAAAGTCTGTAATACTGCTATAGTTTCCAAAATATCAGTTGATCAGGTATGGTTTGGATTCTGATGGTATGAGATGATAGCATCAGGATACATTTGAAGTGGTTTCAAAATTTGTTACTTTTTCTCAAAATGTGTCAAAAAATGATTGAAAAAAAAATGGATCCGCAAGGATGCTACGAAAAATATGATTTCCAAAAAAATAGCAAAGCCTGTATCTAAAATAAATATTCACATTAGAATACATATAAAGCATAAAGTTTTAAATATATAGTAGAAAGAAACACTCAATTTTGTAAAGTTTAATTACTTTTCATTACTTTTTTCTCTTTTAATTACTCCAAAAATAATATTTTGCTTAAATCGAAACTTCTTGTTTCTTGTTGCATTATTTTTTACAAACTTAATAATTAACGAAGTGTTTCACAATAAAAATATATATGCGTTGACTTGAAATCAAACATTTCCGTATAACATTATATCACAAATTACAACTTAAAGTAAATTAAACATAGCATATATGTACAAGCAATGTGTAAAAACTTACACAAGTATTGTTTTTTAATTCGCAAAAATAGATAGGATATTTAACTACTGGTTAAAATTTAAGCATTTACAAAAATAAAACACGGTATAGACTAGCATTGGAATTAATTTCAATTACTGTTTTATGAATTGCTTGTGAAGTATTAATGTAGAATACTTCTTGAATGATATAAAAATAAAAAAACACAAATACTCAGCATATTAATTCACTATATTTACATGGATAGTTTAGGTTATATACATATAAATATATATATATATATATATATATATATATATATATATATATATATATATATATATATATATATATATATATATATATATATATATATATATATATATAAATATTAACCGAAGTTATGCTGATACATAACTTAATTGTTAAAAACAAATAATAATTAAGTACCCTAATAATTTATTTAATCACTGCAATATTTGTTATTTTTACAACTTTTAATTAAGCCCGCCAAGACTTTTATCTGAGAAGTCTTAACTGCAATTTAAAATAAAAATAAATCTTCCCTAACTACTAGATTTATACACTATAATTGGGCACTGTGCTTAGTCTCCATATAAGGGCTTGTAAATAGTTCATATAACATGACTTTGCTATTTAGATTTCTATAATTTTTTTTTTTACGATAACAATTTCCATATTTATAAAAGTTTTCAAAATACATTCATAATTGTATATATTTTCCCAATTACATTAATACAAATCTATATATATATATATTTTCCATATATGACTATAAACATTTTCTTATCTTTGTTTTACCACTTTGGTTCTAATCCGAACCAACTTGTGTTATTAACTGTCATTAACTTAATATATGCCTGTTTGTTTATTCAGACTTTTGAGCTTTCTCATTATTTTCGAATTTTCGGTACTTGATACAGTTTTATAACGTTTTTCCCTGTAATCTCTCTTTTTTTTCAGCTTGAATTTCCTTTTGGGTTAAGGCTTCATTTACAGCTTGGATCTGATACGTTAAAAATTTTTGCTGTTCACCTTATACCTCTTATGCCATTATCAAATGACTCTTGCCTGTACTCTGAAGGTTTTCTTACCATGACTGCCTTCTGGTAGCTCCTTATAACGTTTTTAGGTCCTCTTGTCATGGGCTACAGCTATAAGGACTATTCTGAACCTGCACACACAATAATAAATTATCTATAGTATTCCCACACTTTTATAGTATTCCCACACAATTATCTACAGTATTCCCACAATTGTGGCCACACTTTGTGGCCTCAATTACCTCTTGGGCTATTATTTTATCAGAAAAGTGGCCCTTCTACAGAAAAATGCCGTGCCTTCATGGCAAACAGTAATTTATTTTTAGACATACAAGTGACAATGACCATTTTCACTTTAACTTCCCAACTTTTAGTGGTCTTGTCTTAGGTTTCGACTTCAACTTAGGTTCTTAAGGATATTATATGCCTTACTTTTAATTTTCTATGCCATGATAGTAATTTTTTTTCGAAAACGACTCCCAAACAAAAGAGCAAATTTTTTTTCCTGTCTACTTGGAGCACTTCTCCAATATTTACATTAATCTCGGCGCGAGTCATCCACTGTAAAGGTGGCTCCGTAGTATTAATGCTACTTATTTTGTACTTATTTAGTACAATTTTCATACTAGTTTCGTTCGGCAAGTTCAATAAGTGCGCATAACAGAGTTTAACTGACTCCATTCAGTTTCTTTTCCTTGTTAATTTCGTCTGGCTATATTTTCAACCTGAATCCTTCTCTCTTTTTTTTTATTATTTACTTCAGTGTAGCCTAAGGGTTTTTTTCCAAGTTTTTTTTTCCGTTTTTTCCAGTAAAATAGTTATTTTCTAAGCCTATATTTATATTTTTCACGTATTTTTAAAAACCCTTAACAAGTTTTTATGCTGATTGCCCTTCTATGGTCAAATTCAATTCATTATCTTCATATTTTTAAGAAGTGGGAGGGGGGTTGTTTAATTTTTGCAACCTATATTTTTTGAAATTATTTAAATTTTTTCTTCCGAAAGTTTTTGTGTTAGAAAAGTACTGTAGTTTTTCAGCTAATTTTTTAGAACACTTTTAATTAAGTTTTTCCCCGAATTTGCTAGTTCTCATTTCTTCTTTAAAATGCAATTTTTACGATATACTGGTTGCCAATTTTATCCCAGCTTTAATTACTATTGTATTTGCCAAAGAAAGAGAGACAATAATTCCGTTGCAAGGCTAAATAACTTTGAATTCGGTGCCTATTATCTGTGATTTATTGATAAGCTTGAATCTGGGAAAAATTACAAGAATGAATTTCTGTTAATAACTGCGAGTTTTCTTTTGTTGTGTAATGCTATATTTTATTTTCAAAGAAAAAAAGTGGATACTGTTTAGTTTGTGTTAGGGTTCAACGGATTGGGATTTGGGTGTTTGGGTTGGCACAGGTGAAAACCAATTGTTTAAACTAGGATTCTCCTGTGCCAGTTCGTTTTCTCAGATCGAATACATCGCTAGAGTTAAAATTATTACCTTGAACTATTATTGTGGTTTGCTTGTGACGATGGGGTTAATTTTTTTTTGGCTTATTTTTAATGGATTTTGTCGTTGGCTTTTACCTCCTGGTAAGTTTTTTGGTTATAATTTATTTTTATATTGTTTCTTTTACCTCGCACTTTTTTTGCTTTCTAAGCTTATTCTAAGTTTCGCTTAAATCTTTATAGCGCTTAATTATTGTCTTTAATTTTTTTTTCTTTTTACCAAAAATTATTATATTAAACTATAACTAATTATAATAAGATTACAGCTAGCTTCTACACATAGCCGGCACTTCATGTAAACCCTGGCCGTATTTTCCTATTATATAATTTTAAAATTCTTCAAAAACAATTTCTTTCAATTTCGACTGGAAGTGTCACCTCAGAGAGTCAAAGGTCAGTAGATGCTTCGCATTTACTTAACAACGAGAGACCAGCCACGATTGAGTTCGCTCCAAATTTGCTAGCTTCGAATGACCCTATTTCAGTAAACTAACCTCCTTCGCTTTTTTTTTTGTTTTTTTTAATTATCCCCCCAAAACATATATTTTTTCAATATACATATCAAAAGAATTGTCTTTTAATACTGATTCTAAATATGTATAATTTGATTAGTTTCACAACACCTATTTATAAGTTACGTGGCCTTACTTAATTTCTGTTATGAAATGTAGTCTAATTCGTTTTGACAAGTCTTGTCATTACACCATTCGCGAAGTTTTATCTCGTCTCGGAAACAAGCTATGATCTCACTTCAGATTGGAGCTTATTTCTTTTCTGGGAACTTACGAGTATTTAGGCTAAAAAAAATTTTTTATTTCTTTTCTACGTGACGGTAATAATTTTTTACTGGCGATATATATTGAAAGGCAAACTTTAATGTTATTTACATACCGATTAAAAAAATATAGATATTTCTTTAGAGCCTTTTTACTCGTTTTATTTTTTTTCCGTTATAATTGTTTTATTCAAATATTAATCTGCTGGGGGCTACGCTTGTTCTGCCTATCTCCGTTTCCTGGTCCAAATTTTTACTTTTCTTCTTTATAATATTTGCAAGTTTGTCTGAGGTCTCTATAGTGTGGTTTACAAGGCTCTGAATTCCAGCGTGGTTATGTTGCCTCGTCAAACATCTTTAATCTTTGCTTCTCCTAATGTTTGACCTTTTTCATAAGTGATTTAGCTACTTGTGCTGCTGACAAAACAACTTGTTGCTGTCCCTCTGGTTTCTTTACTTTTCTCCATAATTTCTCTCGTAAAGAGGTTTTTTTTAACGATGGCCCAGGTTTAGTGATATCGGTTTCTGTAGACGAATTTTCAGGGTCACATTCTGTTTGCTCGCGTCTGGTAGATGGCGTTTGTTCCAAAAGTCATTTTTGCGTTAAGACTGTAGATGATTCTAATGTATAAAAATCAGATAATTCATCGGTTCCTTCCAATTTTTCTTCTTCTGTGGATTTTACCTTTGGTTTATCACGTTTTAAACCCTTATGTTGTATTTGATGTTCTTCATAGCTAGTATCCGATGAGCATCGACTATTTCCCTTTTTCTGTTGTTGGTTGTGGAGAGTTTGTAGCCAAGACTGAGCTAAATACTCCTTCCACTCCTCCCAACCTTTGTGGTCATTAAAAAGGTCATAAAATTCATATGGTCTTCTGTTATATACTGGTGAAATGGTTTCCTCTATTTCTTCGTCTGAAAGAATAGGCTCTATTTTCCATGGTTTTGAAAAGATATCCCTTTTTTATTCTTTTATGGTGTACTACTTCTTCCTTTCCTTATACTGATGCTTTCGAACATATTCTACGCTATTTGGTAGAATTTTTACAATTCTGCAGGGCCCATCCCATTTCGGTTTTAACTCTTTGTCCCTTCCAGGTTGGTTTTGTCTACGTAAACCAAGTCTCCTAAACAGTAATTTGTTTTATTTTTGCTTGTTCGGTTATATTTTCTTTTTGTTCTGTTTTCGCATCTTCCAGATTGTCTTTAACTTGTTCCATAGCTTTTTTCATTTGCATCACCAATTCTTGCTTATATTGGTTTAGGTTGTAATATATTCTGTCATTTTGTATTTCATCTAAACAAATTCTGGGATCTCTTAGATGTTGCAAAAATGGCGTTTCTTTTAAGGAACGTGAAAAAGTCGTATTTATTGCAAAGACTACAAGTGGTAAATGTTCATCCCAATTTTCATTTTCCTCTCTTGTATGTATTTCCAGCATTTAAGCTAATTCCCTATGTTTACGTTCAACCTTTCCTTTATCTGCGGCCATACAAGACGATGTAAACCATCGTCTCACACCAAAATACTCTGTAATTTCGTCTAATAATTTGGCTCTAAAGCATGGCCCATTGTCGCTAAAGTGAAACTCTAGGAAAAATTACGTGTTCCAAGAATAGGCGATAGACCAAAACTTTCGCAATGGTTTTTGTCTTTTCGTCTTTAATTGGAAAAGCGTATAATTATGAATTAGAATGGTCGACTACAGTTAGTACGCACCTGTTTCCTTTCCTGGAAACTGGTAAACTTTCGCCTGTTCCCCAAATGTCTATTGACATTAATGCTCCTACCCCTGAAGGGGTGGGGTAGAGACTAAATTCGGCCCTATGGGTCTTTGGTGGCGACTTTTGTTTGGCCCACTATTGGCAGCTTTGTATGAAAGCTTTTACGTTTGAGTACATTTTTGTAAAATGAAAATTTCCCTTAAGCCTCCCCATAGTTTTTGCTTCTCCCATGTAACAGCCAATCGTTGCATGTACCATCTGTAAAATTTCTCTTTCCAGTGATTTTGGAATTACTGGTATAATTTTAAAGTCATTTTTTTCTATATTCTTGCGATGTTCTATGATATCTTATCAAAACAATTTTACTTTCGTCCAGATCGAAATTATCTAAGTCCTTTAAAAAACGTTCAAATTGTTCTGGCAGTTCCGTTCCTTTTGATAATAAGGATTTCATTACTAAGCAAAATCATCCTTATCTTGGTGATTTGTAATATTTTCATTAGATATTATTTCTAGCCCTTCCAGTCTGCTCTGGATGGTTGTTATGAAATTCCTTCCGTATCTGGATTTCGTGACAAATAGTCTGGTAAAATGTTTGTACGGCCCTTTATATATATTCGGGTATATGAATATGCTTGCAGACGTAGAATCCACCGTGTCAGCTGGGCTGAAGTATTTTTCATCGTATGTAGCCAAATTAATGATTTTTGGTCTACGCGTAAAATGAATTTTTTTCCAAGTAAAGATTGTCGAAAATATTCTGTAAAAACTACAACTGCCAAACATTCCCTCTCAACTGTCGAATATTTTCTTTCTGCCTCCGACAGTGACATGCTGGCGTATTGAACTATTTATTCTACTCCTTCAGAATTTATGTTTAATAATATGGCTCCTATACCATACCCCGAAGCATCTGTTTGCAAACAGATGTCTTGTGACAAATCTGGTAGTTTAAGTATTGGTGCCAGTAATAATTGCCTTTTTATTTCATTAGCGCTTGTTTTGCGTCCGCTGGACATTCGAATTTACCTGATTTTTTCAAAAGGTTTGTCAAATTTGCGCTTTTGTTGCGTAATTTTTAATATATTTTCTGAAATAGCTTAACAAACCACAAACAGATCTGCAGCTTTTTTGATCTTTAGGAGGCTGTAAATTTTCTATGACTATAAATTTTTCTGGATTTGG
Organism: Artemia sp. Qi Xiang Cuo; assembly: GCF_049724085.1. Lineage (NCBI taxonomy): Eukaryota > Metazoa > Arthropoda > Branchiopoda > Anostraca > Artemiidae > Artemia > Artemia sp. Qi Xiang Cuo. The sequence continues at coordinate 16,667,000 of NC_142811.1, forward strand.
TGAAATAGTACCTTGGATTATCAGGTGTCCAAGAAAAACTAAATTTAGTACTACTATTTTTGACTTTTCTGGTTTTAATTTTAAGCCTGCTTTTTCAAACTTTTCCAGTATTTTTTTAAGTCCGACCAAGTGGTCTTCCAGGTTTTCATTAAACAGAATTAGATCATCTAAATATGCCAAGGTATCTTTTATTCTTCCTGGTTCGTTATCTTTTAACACCAAATTCATTAGTAGACTAAAACAATTTGGACTAAATGATAAGCCAAAAGGTATACGGTCAAATGTGAACGTTCTTCCATCGTCTAAGATTACTGTAAGTTTATGCTTTGTTTCTGCATCTAAAGCGATTTGCCAATATCCTGCTATTAAGTCAAAACTATTGTAATATTTTGTACCTCCTAGCGAATCTAAAATCGTTTCAATTCTTGGTAACTTCATCACGTCTTTTACCGTGCCGGCATTTAGTCCCCTAAAATCTATACATAATCTCCAGGTGTTATCTTTTTCCTGACTAGTGGAAAACACCAATCGCTAACACTTTCTTTAATTATTCCTTGATCTTCCATTTCCCTTATTTGGCTTTCTAGCCATGGTTTTAAATGATAAGGTGTTTTATACGGTGATTTTAAGTGAGTTAATCCGTAATCCACTTTGTGTCTTGCAAAAGTCCATTTGAAATCCCAAAGAATATTTTCCACACGAGTTTTTACGTTTTCCGGTAAATGTTTTAAATCAAATTGTTGCAAAAAATCCATTTTCGACATTCCATACTTTTCTCGTGGTTGCAGTTTTAATGAGTATAATTATTCGTGGCTAGTGAAATTTATGCCTAATTCTAGACTGTTTAGAGATTTTATCTCTGAATTTGAAATCTTTTCCACTGATCCAAGTTCTATCTGGTTCAGTCTTGCTTTATTATTACTTAGATTTGATAGTTTTAAGTATGTTATACTATTTTCTATTTTTATAACTTGATTTTCTACGAAAATCATGGGGTATTCTTTTATGGTGTATTCTCTTATCATGACGTCCATGGTTTTAACCTTTCCTTCTTTTGTATTTAATGTCACTAGAACTTGAGCTGTCGTTCCCCCTTCTATTGTAATTTTTTCGTGTATTTTTAGGTTATAATTCGAATCTTCACTTTCGTTATCTGTTGTTACGCAATTTTGCCTATTATTTTCATTTGCCTGGCTTATGGTTATTGTATCAGATATGGGTTCCCATACAATCCCATATTTTCTGATGGCATCTACTCCTAGAATACAAAGAAATGGTAGCTGCTTGCATATTATCACTGTTACGGTTATTTCTTTATCCCTTGTGCTAAATTTCAATGGGCATTCTCCCAAAATTGTCAGCCCGTGCCCTGTCACTGATGTCAGGGTATTCTGGGATCTCCTTACGTGATTTTTGACACTAGGAGGAAACCTCTTAAAAACTTCCTCTCGAATTAACGATTTAGATGCACCTGTATCTAGTAAACATGGTAAATTTTGAAAATACTCAATTTTAAAAAAATGCGGAATAAGAAAACTGTTATAATTTGCTTTTGCATTATATTGTCCTAAACTGGGTTGGTGTCTTTGTAATTAAACACCCGCTGTAACGCTTACATGCTGGTTTCTCTATTTAAATGCACGCCATTTGGTCACCAGTTTTCGGGATTATTCCTGTTCTCTTCAGTGTTGTTATTCTCGTCCTGGGTGTCGTTAACCCTTTGCCTCTTAGGCCTAAATTCAGGAATATTATTAGGTGTTTGCCAAGTATTATTTGTTCCCTGCCTTCGTAAATTTCTGCCCCCCCCTGCGTTCTGAACTGGTTGTTTGTCTTGTACGTCTGGCCTTCTTTGCGTATTCTATGCCAGAAATATGCCGCATAGTGGTTTGGTTTGCTACAATAATAGCAATAAAATTTTCTCTTAAATTGTTTGTTTGTTTCCTGTTTACTTCTAAATATTTTTGATCTGTCATTGTTGGTTCCCCAGCTATCTGCCTTTGGTTGGGGAGGGTGCCCATATTTTCTGTAGTTATTAGCTGCTAATATCTCAAGGTCATGGAATCTGTCAGCTATGTCTCTAGACGGCGACCCTTGGCCTCCGTCGCGCCTTTTTGGTTCACGATTTGTCTCCTCAAAGCTCACCCTTTTCTGTCTCCTTTCATATTTTATATTTCCTTGGGCTCCTGTGTTATTTATTGACATCTGATTAAACATTTTCATAGCCTCGTCAATTTTTACCTATGTTTCGACTAGTATTATAGCGTGCTCTAAATTTTCAGGTTTCCGTGATAATATTAGTCTTAATAACTTTTTTGGTAACCCTTGGGTAAAAGTATGTAGTTGTACGTTCTGTACTGTTTCGTCATTTCCGCCTTTCCCTAATTGTAAGCACACAGATCTACAAATTTTGTCTGCATATTCCCTAATACTAGTTGAGGTATTGAATGTCACTACCTCTGTTCTTAGCCTCTCATAGATGCTTGTGTCTACGAATCTTGTTTTAAAAGATTCAATTAGAGTACTGATGTCCTTGGGCTCTTTTTCCTTAATTACCTTAAAATGTTTAAGGGCGCTTCCCTTTAATCTGGCTTCAACGCATTGCTCTTTGACCTTATCCTCAAATTCTTCAGTTAGTTTGTCAAAAATTTTAAATTTTTCGATAAACTCATCTAAGTCTGAATTTCCCGCGTATTCTGGTATAAATTTTACGATTTCAAGTACTGTTGATAGGGAAGTCATTTTTTCCTCTGGTAAAGCCATTTTATTTCAATCTACTATTTTTATCTAGCCCTCTGGACTAAGTTTTTCTAAGGGCCACCAGCTGTTGTAAAGTGTATTTTATGGTATTCGGGTGGTGTAGTCGTAGATGCCTTAATTCTCCCTTTATAGGGGAGATAAATTATCCGGTCGTGCCTTAGGCTATGACCGAACTAATGAGGCGTACCGACTGGGTATATTCGAGGGGCTAAAGGTAGATCGTAGAGAGGTTGTCTAAAATACAATACTTTTATTCAATTAACATATATTAATTCCAGATATAGATATTCTACTGGGACTGGCTGTCCCAAATAGACCACAAGTCTCAGAAACTACTTTAATATATAATAAGATACAGATACTTACAATGATCCGACAGGATTCCAAGGTGTTTCAAAGAAGAACGGACCAGAGGTCGGTCCGGCATAAAATTAGTAACACTCTAAAATCTGCCCCTTCCTATAAAATGTATCTTTTATACATTTTTTTGAACCACCCCTTTCTATTTAACCAATCGATGCAATAGCTAGGAAGTGGTAATTTCTCAATTTCCCGTTAAGCAAAACCTGGCAAGATATCTTCCTTATCTTAATAAAAAGTTTTATTTCTAAAATTTGTATTTGCGTCTTAATATATTTTTACTAAATTCATAATTAACTAAATTAGAAAGCTTTACCACATTTTGTCATAGATAGTTCAAAAAGGGCTAATTTGATTGGAAATTGAAAGGGCTAGTGCCTTTTTAATAGTCGAAAGTGAATGGAGAGCTACTAACCCCCCTCTCATGCCAACCCTTTCCCCAAACACATTCAATCAAAGTTTAGAGATAGCCATTTTGTTCAAAGTAGTTGAAAGTTCTGTAAATTATGTATTTGAGGATGACAAAACCCCCAGAGCCCCCAGGGCAAATGTTGTAAGTTATGCCCTGGGGGCATATAAGGTTTTAATAGATAGTGTTGTGGCAAAAACTTCAAAAGGGGCTCAATCAAACACATCAAATCAAAATTTTGAGATAGCCATTTGTTCAACGTTGTTGAAAGGTCCGGAAATTGTGCCTTTGAGTAAGAAACCTCCCCCACAGCCTTCAGGGCAAGGGTTGAAGGTTTTTCCCTGGGGGCATATAAGGTTCTTATAGAAAGTGTTGTCGTAGAAAATTCAAAAAGGGCTCATTCAGTTGGAAATTGAAAGGGCTAGTGCCTTTTCTATAGTCAAAAGTGATTGGAGGGCAACTAACCCCCCTCTCACGCCCAACATTCTCCCAAACACACCCAATCAAAATTTTAAGATAGCCATTTTGTTCAACGTAGTTGAAAGTTCTGGAAATTAGGTCTTTGAGGACAACCCCCTCAGAGCCCTCGGGGCAAGGGTTGTAAGTTATGCCCTGGGGCTATATAAGGTTTTTATAGAAAGTATTGTTGTAGAAACTCCAAAAACGGATCGTTCGACTGGAAATTGAAAAGGCTAGTGCCCTTTTTAATAGTCGGAAGTGATTGGAGGGCAACTAACCTCTTTCTCACGCCCACCATTTCCCCAAACATATCCAATCAAAATTTTCCGAAAGCAATTTTGCTCAACGTAGTTGAAAGTTCTGGAAATTAGGTTTTAGAGGATGACAACCCCCCAGCCCTTAAGGCAACGGTTGTAAGTTATGCCCTGGGGGCATATAAGGTTTTTGTAGAGATCGTTGTGGTAGAAACTTCAAAAGGGATCGTTCGATTGGAAATTGAAAAGGCTAGTGCCTTTTTTAATAGTTGAAAGTGATTGGAGAGCAACTAACGCCCCTCTCACGCCCACCATTTCCAAAAACACATCCAATCAAAATTTTGAGCTAGCCATTTTTTCAAGGTAGTTGAAAGTTCTGGAAATTAGATCTTTGAGGATGACAACTCCCTCGCATCCCTCAGGACAAGGGTTGTAATTTATGCCCTGGGGGCATATAAGGTTTTTATAGAAACAGTTGTCGTAAAAACTCAAAAAGGGCTCATTCGATTGGAAATTGAAAGGGCTAGTGCCCTTTGTACTAGTCAAAAGTGATTAGAAGGCTTGACATTTTCATAGTAAACATTGATGTGGGTACAAAGTATTTTCTTTTTTTAGACCAGGGCACTTTGTATCAAAGGAGTTGTTGTAGAAACTTTGAAAACGACTCATTCGTTTGAAAATAGAAAGGGATAATGCCATTTTTAATAGTTGAAATTGATTGGAGGGCAACTAATCCCCCTCCAACGCCCACTCTCCCATTTGTCCATTATGTTTAAAAACTAAATATTACCTTAAGATTAAATCAAAACGCATCTGTGTTAATGCTAATTCCCAATAAGGCGTCTCAGCAGTGTCACAAGAACGACTGAGGGAATTATGTTCAAACTTTCGGGGCTACTTCTGCTCTTAAAATTTAACCAAATAAAAATAGCAAGTGTATCCAAGCTATAAAAGAAATTAAACAGATTTTTTGCCGAATGGTATCAAGTTTTCTATTTCAGGTCAACTAGAGGAGGTATGAAACTAACTTAAACACTACTATTCGTGTCCAGATCTTTAAAAGGGTGTATTTTGTTCAAAATTTCTGAAAATTTTTCTCCAGCATACAAATAGCACGCCAAACTATAAAGTCTTAAAAAAACGAAAAGAATTAAACTATTATTTTCTTTTTCCCTAAAAAGACTACTTCAATATAAGAAAAAAAGAAATTAATTAAAAAACTTTTTGCACAAAATATGTTTTTCAAAAAAATTAAACAACTCCATTAGACCAAAAATGAGCAAAAATAAAATAAAACAATCCACCAAGCGTCAAACTACCACAAATCAGCATCGATAAATAAATGAAACTCAAAACAAACATAAATTACAATAAATAATCGAGTCAAACTCATAAAGAGCAGAAATTAACATGAGTAGGGCTCAAAACCTCCATGCCTTCCCAAGGAGTTATAGAAAATATAGTTTCGATATATTTTCCCTCTTTGTGTTTCTTTTTTTTTGGGGGGGGGGTGTCATATTCTTATGATCTAAAATTAGGTACTCCATAATAAAATGATTTGAAACAAGCAATTTTAGCCCAATATTTTTAAAGACACAGAAAAAATGGATGACATAGTTCTTAATACAAAGCTTTTAAACATAAATTGTGAGATATCACACATCTTTTAAGATAAAGTGACTAAGAGCCAATACAGCTGCTACTGTCCTGAAAGTACTACCCTATGTGCATCTTGTATCCTAAGTTCTCAGTAAATCCTTGTCTCTTATCAACATTTTTTGGAGCTCCTATTGGTTGTAGGTAATTGGTTGTAGGTAAACAACCTACAACCTAATTACCTACAACCTATTGGTTGTAGGTAATTGGTTGTAGGTGTATTGGTTGTAGGTAAACAATAATCAGAGAAAGTTTGTTTCAGGGCAATTAAAAGTTTGGGGATGCATTGCCTTTCCTAAAAACTGTAAGTTTCCCATATCTCAAGTATATAAATTGTTGATAATTAGTTTCCAGTATGTATATTATAGGAAATTTCTGAGATTGTGAAAAAACTTGAAAGACCATTTCATAGAATATTTGAATTTTGCATAAGAGGTGTAAGGGTCTGTATAAGTTATCCAAAATTCTTACAGTTCTATGAAGAAGAAGATGATATTTAATCATGTTGCATGAAAAAGTTTTTCATTTACATCCATTAGTACTAGCTTGAGTATGAATCAAATTATGGGAATAGGGAGAAGATATTTTTGCAATTATAATATATTCATCTGTAGCTTACCCTCTGGTTGGTCTTTCAACCTCATTAAGAAGGAGATTATCTTCAATCATGTTAAATGACAAATTATTTCCATTTATTTTCCTTGTTACATTTTCTTTAAGATAACAGGAACATGAAGAACCTAATTTTGTAAAAATAATATATGAATCTATGGCTTACCTTTCTGGTGGGTAAGCCATGGAAGAAAGATAGCATCTTGGATCACATTTAATGGCATTATTTTTCATTTGTTTCCCTTGATAATAGCCTTATTTTTCTTTTAAAGAACGGAATAAGAATAATTTAATATTGTAAAAATAATATATGAATCTATGGTTTACCTTTCAGGTAGACCTTACAATCTCATATAAAAGAAGATTAGCTTCAGTCATGTTAAATGACAATAATTTTTAATTTATTCTCCTTGATGATAGATTTATTTTTCGTTGAAATAAGAGGAATAAGAAGAATTTAATTTTGTAAAAATAACACATGAATCTATGGTTTATCTTTCTGGTGGACCCTATAATCTCACGAAGATGGAGATTATATTCAATCACGTTAAATGACAAGTATTTTCATTAATTTTTCTTGATTCAGCTACATTTGTCTTTAAAATAATAGGAATATGAAGAAGTTAATTTCACAAAAATAATATATAAATCTATGCCTTACCTTCTGGTGGCACAAACGCAGCAAATATTTTCCAAGGAACATTTAGAAGTCTCAGTACTGCCTTACCAATGTTCAATCTTTCATCTTCTCCTTTTAAGGTAAAAGAATCCTTGAACTGATTAAACCATAGTTTAATTCCATAATTCAGAGAATGATTTGTCTTCTTTAAAATTGCGTCAACATGGTTCTTGAGAAAAAAAAATTCAATAACAAAGCAGTACTTAGATTTTTGATTAGTAAGAAAAGAAAAGAAGGTGCTTGTATGAGACACCCTTTACCTAATATTCTTCATCTAAGTAGAACATTAGTATAACCGATTTTTTTTGTTGATGTTTTGTCTTTAAAACAAATTTGGGGTATATATTTTGGACAGGTGGTGTTGTCAGGTGCATTTAATCCATTTTATTGCAGCAAACAGTATTATCAACAAGCTTTAGACGTTTATCAAAACTAGCTAAGTGTATATATCGGCGGAAAAACAATAGTTATTCGCAAAAGTTGAGATTCTTGAAAAGTAAGCCAAGACTGAATTATGGCATTATATTATTATCTTGGAGACTGAACAAAAGAAAAATGGGAAAAATAAAAACGGCATATCTCTAAATGCAGTAAAAATTGAAAATTGACCTTTTTTCTTGTTATCCAGACAAACCTAAATTATGTAGTGTTTGTATTTCTGAATACTAGAAGTGTAAATATTGAGAGTTCATGGCATAAATTACAACTTTTCCCGAACTTTTAAGTCAAGATCACGGCTGTATCAAGGATTATTAAAGGGTAGGGGGGGGGGAGGTGGTATAGAACGTACTAAAATTTGTTTATGCACATTTTCTTACTTTTTCATGAGCCGGATAAAAATTAGAGGGAGGAGGGGATCAAACCTGGCTTCCTACCCCCTAGATACAGCCTTGGTAAAGATTGTCCAACTCTTTCATTCCTAATCCTGAAAATTATAGATTTCTTCCGAGAACAAAAATTTTTATTTTACTTTTGAGTGCGTTAGAAAAAGATTTTTTTAGTTGTTTTTAATATTCTAATTTTACTCTTATTAATATATATATATATATATATATATATATATATATATATATATATATATATATATATATATATATATATATATATATATATATATATATATATATATATATATATATATATATATATATATATATATATATATATATATATATATATATATATATATATATATATATATATATATATATAAGTAGGTTTCGAAGTCTCGAGTTGGTTTTAAAGGCATTTTGAGAAACTTTCTGCCAAAATACGTGTTCCAGAGTAATTGGACCGCTAATGGCAGATCAAATGAGAGGAGCTGTTTGTACGCGCCGAGATATATATATATATATATATATATATATATATATATATATATATATATATATATATATATATATATATATATATATATATATATATATACACATATATATATATATATATATATATATATATATATATATATATATATATATACATATATATATATATATATATATATATATATATATATATATATATATATATATATATATATATATATATATATATATATATATATATATATATATATATATATATATAATTTACCGAGGGGGGCGCCCACCTAACGTAGTCTAAAGTAGTTTAATTTATCTAATTAATGCAAGTTTGCATTAATTAAACATGCTCCTAACGTAAGTTTATGGGATCAACCTATTTTGCACCCCCTCCCCGAAAAAATCCTGGATCCGCCCCTGAAACAATCACATCTATTCCACCAGTTATTAGAAGAAAAAAAATGCCTTATTTTCACAAATTTCATCAACCCCCCGCCCCCTTTTTTAGAAATCTTACATAAGATAATCATTTAAGTCCACTGTATATAAATAATAGATTAAGTAATAATTTGTATATAAATTAAGTAATACCTGTGAGATGGGACAGTTGCAAACCACTTGGCCGGCTCACCAAGCTTTTTTCTGATTTCGCAAATACGAATAATACAATTTTGAACCATTTCATATTAATATCTGAGACTGTGCGCTGGCGCAAGCTCGGAAGACTATTAGTAATAAAAATACCGAGCCATCGAAGAGAATCTACGAAAGGGATAGTGAAGCCACTACAGTGATATCCAACACTAAATTTTTTTAATCAACAAATCCAGTTTAAAAACAATCTTGTAACTGATCTTCATTGTCATAATTTTTCCACAAAACCTATATGCAGTTATATAAACGATTAATCAACAAATTAAGCAAAATTAATCAAGTTTCAAATCTAGTAGTATATCAAAACGGTAATTTTTACTTTTTTGTAGAAATAAAAAAAACAACAAATTACTGAAGGAAATATTCCTATCAATGAAGACTCACCTTAAATTCTCTATTTTCCTTGATTCGGATCTGCAATCTCGTTACTTCACCAAGCTGTGGCTTACCCTCTAATCTATATTGCGTCTGAATTTTCCAATTGTTTGCTTTGAAAAAACCTTCTCCTGAAATTAGTCTTTTTTCGAAAGAAGGCAATAAAATTTGTTGGAGGAAAGACTTTCACTCAAAAAGACCTATTACACAAAAGGACTCCCAAAAAGGAACTGGTAACAAGTGGAACCAAAAGAATCTATTCCCCTCTCCCCGTTTACGGACGGCCCTGGGTGCAATAGATGACTCTTACAGAGTCATCTTAATAGATGACTCTGGGTGCAATAGATGATCATGAATTATATAAAATAGATAATTTACATGGATAGTAAATAGTGTTGGAACCTATATCGATCCCTCAGGGATACCAGAGCCAGAATCTGTAGTTTTAGTATTACACGAACTTTTGTTTAGTTAAGTTAGGATGGCTTGCTTGGATTAAGTTATGTTGTGGCTGGGTTTTGTGGGGTCAGGCTATATGGGTTCATCGATGCTGGGTTGTTTTGAAACCAAAAACCAAGCATATAAGGTTTTTTATGGAATGGGTGGTCGAATTAAATTCAGATGGGTCTCATTTTATTTTAAATTGAAAGGTATAGTGCCCTTTTTATGTGTCAAAGTGATTTGAGAGACAAGTATTTGTCCAATAAGAGTCATACTTACTCCCGCCATTTACCCGTGCCTTTTAAACATTTGCCTCTCAATTACTTGGACTATTTGTCTTAGCTTCATCTACAATTAGCCATGTCTTGATGCCTACTGCAAAATACTTGATTTTCAATTCAAAATTAACGACAGGTGCTTAGCCTTTGCACCTGTCTTAATATTGATGCTAAAACTTTCGTCCAGTTAAAAAGAAAAAAGAGTTTCGAATCAATTTCACCTTGAATTTGTTATCTCCTTTCCTCAAGTGCCGAAATAGTTGGAGTTTTTAACATTAATATGATACTTTTACCATCTTCAAGACCAGAAAATAATATACCTGCTATAAACTGCTTTTCTACAGTAGCAAAAGAAAAATCGAAAACGTTCTTCAAGTTTTTTCATAAATCTAAACTCTGTAATGTTCTACTTTAAGCAGCCATGTATTTGAAAATCCTAGCTATCAAATACTTTTTGAAAAATCCATAGAACATAGAGCTAAGATAACAAGGACCCTTAGTTTTGATTATCGTTGTCGCTTGTCTTCTAATGCAGATAATGTGAACTTCTACTTGATGTCATGGCTTCAGGTTAGGCTCGATGCAACCATCCTCGAGAAAATTACTAAGAAGACATATAGTTTTGACAAGAAAATGTTTTAAATAAATTCACAGTTGCCCGTTTAAAGGGAGTATATATATTTAATATCCTTTTATTTTAAGTCATGAGGTGTGAATTAAGCAACAACAATTGAATTAAGAATATCTGTCGTGAATTCAATTCCTCCTTCCTGCTTAATACATTCCTTATTCAACCGTAATTTTCTGTATATATCTAAACTCCATAATAGCATAATTATCGTGTTATTCTTTGGTTTAAAGTTGCGTTTTCGTTTGCAATTTAATATGATTTGTGGCTCTGTCTTGTTCCATGTCTTTTTCATTAGCTGTTCAGAGTCTTCTGTCATTTTGTGTAATTTCGCACCTGCGGTAGGTACAAGTATTAAACATTATTTCCTCCTTATATCATTTACAGACCCTAAAATAACACGTTATTTATTCAACAGTAATTTTCTGCAAAACAATTTTTCATCTTCTGTATTTTTGCATGCGTCATAGATACTAAAAACGATACGTCAACAATTGGGGTGGAAATAATGTAATTTCTGCTCTTGAAATGTTCTCATAATACAACATCACTCGTATATTTTTTTCTCTCCAAAATTAAGTTTTTAAACGAATTTTCTTGAACTTGTGACCTATCTAAATGGTTTTTTTGAGGCCAGAAAATAGCAGGGGGTCAATTCTCCAAAAAACTATGGAGCCGTTTCTGAGATAAAATTAATATTTACATAAACAATTATTGTTCATTTAAAGAGATTAGTTATTGTAGCATATATATCCGCTATGGAAATCTCCTGTTCGTTCTGATTGCAGGAAACTAGCCTATACAGAAGGAAGAGGTTGCCATGATTCATTAATTTCTTATATTCGGACTTTTTCACTAGACAAAGATTTTGATAAAATCATTGGAAAAAAAATATTACCTTCTATTATTTCTTTGTTTATATAATTTGGTATATTATTTGGAAAAATTTTCTATTCTCAACTCTCCCCACCCCATAACTTTAATGAAAAACATATTGGGATATATGAGCCGTGAAAAATACCTTTTTAAGAAAGATTTTTTTTCTCTTCAATTTTCAAAACGGGCTTTTTCTTAATTAAATACACTAAAATATATTCTGATAGTAGTAGGACTCATGGGAATTACAAGCCAAAAGGTTTGAGGGGGGACGGGGAACTTTAACAACTGTTCTCCAACCTCAATGATGGTGTTATCAATGACCTTATTGCTTGCAACCTCAGTTCTGGTTAAAAAAATTTGAAGGCCTTTAGCTTTAATAAGAGTTCCGTAAGATCGAGGCTATTTCTTTGAAACTTCTTTTGTGACTTCGGAAAGGCATTCATAGCTGTGGTCTGTTTGCTTAGTAGACTTTGGTACGCTGGCTCCAGAAAAGAGAAGTTATCGTGGACTGCATCATCCAAGCCGTTCATTAAGGCTCTGAGGGTGCCACAGAGCTCCTTAGCATAGAACGATTTCAAATAATCCTTTTGTTCTGCTCCAAAATTAGAAATTGCCTATTAATAACTAGCAGGCAGCACATTTAAGATGGTGTTTAAGTCGGAACTCGTCTTTGCTATTGAACAAAATTTTTCCACTGCTGCTTTTGAAGCCTCAATTTGCTTATTTATCTGATCCGGGTCACAGACGAGAGCATCCAATATTTTGCGTGACGGCCTGAGACTTCTGTTTGTAGTCAGAAAACTCAGCTGTTCAGCCTGAAGCTTTTCTACAAGAACCTTTGTCTTGAATATGATTTGGATCATGAGCATAAGCGTCAGAATAAAACCAACACAGGTAACGTGGCGGTAAGAACTTGGTCGTTTTGTTTTATTATCCTGTCCTCGTTCTGTTATATTAACTGTTCAAAAAATTCAACAATGGTGTCAATGCTAGTACGCAACGCTGTCAAAGTCTTTGACCTGCATGTCCATTTTGATAATGCCAGATTCCTTCACTTCAGTGCCGATTCATCTCTTTCAAGTGCTCGTTTTTAAACAAAAACTCATTTCGTTATACCCGTAAAGAAGAAGTGCCTCTTCTGTAAGGTTTCAAATATTTTTCAGACTGTGGGATTGTTGCTGCAGGTGTGATTCAAGATGAGATTCTCTCTACGAGCCTTGAATCGAAAGTAGCATACTTGTATTCTCAGTTTGCGTTATGTGTTCCTGGATACACTGTCGAATACCAGGTATATTACTTGCATGATCATAGCTTTGAAACATAAGAGCTTCTTTGCTTACACCTTCCTTTTCTAAAACTTCCAGAGTTCTGTTTGGTAGTAATTCACGGGATGTTTGATTTTTTTTTTTTTTTTTTTTTTTTTTTTTTTTTTAGGTGCTGATGCGGCCAATAGGTTGCAAAAAACCATCTCAGTGGCTAAAATCCACTTAGGCTCACTGTTTCTGTGAAAATTGGCATTGTGCTGTTTACGATAGTATTTGTCAAATATATTCATGCATCCCAAGCACTTTGTTTTTACTCCATTCGTTCTTAAACTCCACATATGCAAGTCCTTCAGTAATTTAGTTAGAAAATGGCTGTAATTTAGTAATTTAGTTAGAAAATGGCTGTGTATTTTCGTTGGCAATATTTTCAGCGCTAAAGTATGCCACCAGGCATGTGCGCTGTTTTGTGACATTTATTTATGTATGTGTTATAAATAAAAATACTCTACTCTACTCTACCCTTCCATTAATCTGTTCTTTTGCACTTTTGTTCAATCTGTTGCACAATCTGTTAAATCTTTTGCACAATCTGTTCTTTTGTTCTTTTGCATTTTGTTCAATCTGTTCAATCTGTACAATTTGTTCAATCTTTTACACAATCTGTTCTTTTGTTCTTTTGCACCTGATCAATCACCCAACTGACGTAATTTGCGAAGTTAGGAATTGATATTTTGGTCCCTTGGGTGGACGCTGCTTTCCTTACTACCAATAGCTCATAATCTACGAGCCGCCTGATCTGTTGCAACGCTTAAATCAGACCTCACCACCTTGCAAGTAGCTGGTACTAGTTGCTACCGAATGAGGCTTTCTCCCATTGTTTCCGGTCGGTAAAACCTCTGCATTTACCGACGAGTGTCGGAATTTTGGAAGATGCCATGTACATATTTCAATGTACTTTATGTAACCGCACGGAAAATTGTGGCACCGTCCAAAGATCGTTGCGCGAATCGGTAAAACCGCTGCTTTTTGCCAACTGGGATTGAGATTTCGGTCTATGCCAGTATTTTTATGTTCTTTTTTAACGAATTAAAAATTGTGGCTCTATCCGTAAAATAACGGCATAACTGGGTAAAACCACTGAGCTTATAGACCAAGATAAAAAATTCGGTCAAATTCGGTCACCGTTTAAATTTACCCATTAAAGTTTTTATCTCTAAATACAGTAAAATTTTGTTGAAAGTGCGCTTTCCTTTCGGTTTTCGTTTGTTCTTTCTACAGCGTGTGCTGTATTTTTATTAATTTATTTATTTTATTTTTTTATTTATTTATTACCCGTCAAAAAAAGGTACAAAAGACGGAGTATCACTAAAAAAAAAAAAAAGAAACACAAAAAACAAATTACAACACATTACACATAATCGAACAAATTACAAAGACGAGAAGCAAAAACTCAATTATACACTGCACTGCAGGTACGTAAGAAATTTTGCTTTTTAAACTCTCAAGTACTAAAGAAACATAAGCAATATGATTGATAACTTCAAATTAACTGACCTAACCTACAGCAAAATACTTGATAACTTCAATTCAAAATCAACGGACTCAATCAACTAGTCTAAATATGACAAAAGACGGTAAAACGACTAAATATGATAAGAGATGTGCAAGAAAAATTGAATGGACAGCAATTTACTGCCTTAGCAAACGGTACCAAGGGTGGGAAGAAACTTTCTCGTTGTACCGTTTAATTTGCACAATTATAGCTGCCATCGGGTCCTCAATTTTAAAATTGTTAACAAGGTACGAATTTCTTGTCCCCGGCGGGAGCCGCAACAAGAACTTCGCATACTTAAAAAACGCCGATCTGAGCTTTCTTTTCTCTGGCTCGGGAAAAATTCTCCAAAACGGGCTTAGATACAGGAAATGGGGAAGGGATACTGCGTTATAAAGTCGAGCCAGAATTAAGCGGTTGAAACAGATTTTAGATGAGACTATTCTACTGTAAGCAAAAGCCAGGCGTTTCCAGAGATGATCAATAAGAAGGGAGCGGGTAGTTTTGAGATCCTTTCCAATTGGTAAACCAAGGTAAATAATTTTCGAGACAGGGGCTACAGACAGTTCTCACAGACGAGACCTCTTCTTGGCACCAGTTTAACAGAAAAATATCCGACTTCTGCGGGTTAAATTCAAGGCCAATGCGACTGTAATTTGATTGTAGTGTGGGGAAGGTGGTCTCTGTACCTGCGACTGTGCGGCTGGGGTTCAGAATGTCATCGGCGTAGGCTATCATTGTAACATCTATCCCCCGAGCTATGCATGTTGTCTCGATAGTAGACTGTGGTTCAATAATATAATTATTAAAGGCACAAGGAGATATGACTGATCCTTGTCGAGCACCCGTTTTTACTGGGACTGCAGGATTCCCTTGGTAGGACAGCATCACGTCTGGTGTATATTCAGTGAGGGCTCGACCATGGCTAGGAAATAGGAGTTCAGTCTGTAGGAGGTCGTACATGTCTTTAATGGGTAGTAGGATGTCCTTCTGTACACCTCTATTTTCCATATCCAGAACGAGTTGGTCATGGAGAAGTGATTCGTAGGTACGGCAGACGTCATGTAGAACATAACAATAGACTCCTTTGATTCATCAGCTTCAATCAAGACTGAAGCCGAAGCAGAAATGGCGTGGCCGCAACCAAGACCCCTCTGGAACTCAAACTGGAAAGGGGGAGTCCAGCATTTTTCTTGGATTTCATCAATGCCCAAAAGTTCGAAGATTTT